>NW_027422828.1:750000-752500 GCF_048934315.1 Petromyzon marinus
GCTGTTGGTATACAGGGAGAAGAGCAGTGGGCAAAGGACGCAGCCCTGAGGAGTTCCCGTGCTGATGGACCTGGAGTCAGAGACTTCTGTTCCCGGCTTAACGCACTGCTTCCTGTCAGAGAGGAAGTCTGTGATCCACCTGCAGGTGGAGTAGGGCACGTTCAGCTGGAAGAGCTTGTCCTGAAGCAGGGCAGGGATGATGGTGTTGAAGGCAGAGCTGAAGTCCACAAACAGGATCCTGGCGTAGGATGCTGGGGCGTCCACATGCTGTAGGGTGAAGTGGAGGGCCATGTTAACTGCGTCGTCCACAGACCTGTTGGCTCTGTAGGCAAACTGAAGGGGGTCCAGGAGAGGGTCTGTGATGGCTTTGAGGTGTGCCAGGAGCAGGCGCTCAAAAGACTTCATTACCACAGATGTAAGGGCGACCGGTCTGTAATCATTTAGTCCTGTTGGCCTTAGCTTTTTGGGCACAGCGATGATGGTGGAGGACTTGAGACAGGCTGGTACATGGCATGTCTCCAGGGAGGTGTTAAAGATGTTGGTGAACACCGGAGACAGCTGGTCAGCGCAGTGCCTGAGGGTGGCTGGAGAGACAGAGTCCGGCCCGGCTGCTTTGCGTGGATTCTGCCTCTTGAAAAGCCCATTAACTTCTCCCTCCTGAAAGGAGAGAGTCGTTTCTGTAGTATGGGTGGGGGATGGGGCCTCTTGGGTGGGAAGGGGTGGTTCAGGACAGTCCAATTGTCTTTCAAATCTACGGTAGAACTCGTTCAGGTCGTTGGCTAGGCGGGAGTCGTTAGTGGTGTGGGGCGCTCTGGGTTTGTAGTTGGTGATGTGCCTGAGCCCTTTGGCAGACAGAAGCAGCGTCGTTAGTAGAGAACTGGTGTTTTAGTGTCTCTGAGTACAGTCGTTTAGCCTCTCTCACCGCTTTGCTAAACCTGTTCTTCGACTCCTTGAATCTGTCTCTATCCCCACTCCTAAACGCTTCCTCCTTCTCCAACCTCAACCTTTTGAGCTTTGCTGAGAACCAGGGCTTGTTGTTGTTAAAGTTCACCCTGGTACGTGTTGGGATACAGCAGTCCTCACAGAAGCTGATGTACACAGCCTCTGTGAGTTCATCCAGACTATTGGTAGCAGTCGTGAACATATCCCAGTCAGTACAGTCTAAGCACGCCCGCAAATCTTCCACAGCCTCACTGGTCCACTGTTTAGATGTCCTCACAGCAGGTTTACAGAGTTTTAGTTGCTGCCTGTATGCACGAATCAGGTGGACCAAGGGAGTTCTGTGCGAGCCGAACAGCCCCGTGACCCACAAGAGAAACATCCCCGCCAAATTCGAGCGTTTGACGGGGTCTATCCGTGAAAAAATATTCACGTTTTTGAGTGCACATGCATTTCTGCTGCAAATGCCTCTGGAAGTTTCATGCCGTTCGTATGCCAATTGTGGCAACACGAAAATGACCCGTTTTCCCATTCCGAGGGATTTCTGTGCGACCCTAACAGCCCCGTGAGCCACAAGAGACACATCCCCGCCAATTTCTAGCGTTTCACGGGGTCTATCCGTGAAAAATATAGACGTTTTTGAGTGCACATGCATTTCTGCTGCAGATGCCTCTGGAAGTTTCATGCCGTTCGTACGCAATGTGGCAACACGAAAATGACCCCTTTTCCCATTCCGAGGGATTTCTGTGCGACCCTAACTAACAGCGCCCGTGAGCCACAAGAGAGACATCCCCGCCAATTTATAGCGTTTCACGGGGTCTATCCGTGAAAAATATAGACGTTTTTGAGTGCACATGCATTCCTGCTGCAAATGCCTCTGGAAGTTTCATGCCGTTCCTATGCAATGTGGCCACACAAAAATGACCCGTTTTCCCATTCCGAGGCATTTCTGTGCGACCCTAACAGCCCCGTGAGCCACAAGAGAGACATCCCCGCCAACTTCTAGCGTTTGACGGGGTCTATGCGTGAAAAATATTAAAATTTTTGAGTGCACGTGCCTTTCTGCTGCAAATGCCTCTGGAAGTTTCATGGCGTTCCTATGCAATGTGGCAACACGAAAATGACCCCTTTTCCCATTCCGAGGGAGTTCTGTGCCACCCTAACAGCCCCGTGAGCCACAAGAGACACATCCCCGCCAATTTCTAGCGTTTCACGGGGTCTATCCGTGAAACATATAGAAGTTTTTGAGTGCACATGCATTCCTGCTGCAAATGCCTCTGGAAGTTTCATGCGGTTCGTACGCAATGTGGCAACACGAAAATGACCCGTTTTCCCATTCCCAGGGATTTCTGTGCGACCCGAACAGCCCCGTGAGCCACAAGAGACACATCCCCGCCAATTTCTAGCGTTTCACGGGGTCTATCCGTGAAAAATATCAATTTTTTTTTGACTGCACATGCATTTCTGCTGCAAATGCCTCTGGAAGTTGCATGCGGTTCGCATGCAATGTGGCGACACGAAAATGACCCGTTTTCCCATTCCGAGGGATTTCTGTGCCACC
>NW_027422828.1:762500-765000 GCF_048934315.1 Petromyzon marinus
GATGGATTCAATGATCGCTGTATAGAATTGCACCATCATTGTCTTTGGCAGGTTGCATTTCTTCAGCTGCCGTCGAAAGTACATCCTCTGTTGAGCTCTCTTGGCGAGGGAGCTGATGTTCAGTTCCCACTTGAGGTCCCGGCAGAGAATAGTGCCCAGGAAGCGGAAGGACTCCACAATTTTGACTGCGGAGTCTAACAGGGTGATGGCGGTGAGTGGGGCTGTATTCTTCCTGAAGTCCACAACCATCTCAACTGTCCTTAGAGCATTTAGCTCTAAGTTGTTCTGGCTACACCAGGTCACCAGGTTGTCAGCTTCCCACCTATAGTCAGACTCATCCCCACCAGAGATCAGCCCAATGAGGGTGGTGTCGTCCGACAAACTTCAAGAGTTTGACGGACAGATGATTGGAGGCGCAGCTGTTGGTATACAGGGAGAAGAGCAGTGGGCAAAGGACGCAGCCCTGAGGAGTTCCCGTGCTGATGGACCTGGAGTCAGAGACTTCTGTTCCCGGCTTAACGCACTGCTTCCTGTCAGAGAGGAAGTCTGTGATCCACCTGCAGGTGGAGTAGGGCACGTTCAGCTGGAAGAGCTTGTCCTGAAGCAGGGCAGGGATGATGGTGTTGAAGGCAGAGCTGAAGTCCACAAACAGGATCCTGGCGTAGGATGCTGGGGCGTCCACATGCTGTAGGGTGAAGTGGAGGGCCATGTTAACTGCGTCGTCCACAGACCTGTTGGCTCTGTAGGCAAACTGAAGGGGGTCCAGGAGAGGGTCTGTGATGGCTTTGTGGTGTGCCAGGAGCAGGCGCTCAAAAGACTTCATTACCACAGATGTAAGGGCGACCGGTCTGTAATCATTTAGTCCTGTTGGCCTTAGCTTTTTGGGCACAGCGATGATGGTGGAGGACTTGAGACAGGCTGGTACATGGCATGTCTCCAGGGAGGTGTTAAAGATGTTGGTGAACACCGGAGACAGCTGGTCAGCGCAGTGCCTGAGGGTGGCTGGAGAGACAGAGTCCGGCCCGGCTGCTTTGCGTGGATTCTGCCTCTTGAAAAGCCCATTAACTTCTCCCTCCTGAAAGGAGAGAGTCGTTTCTGTAGTATGGGTGGGGGATGGGGCCTCTTGGGTGGGAAGGGGTGGTTCAGGACAGTCCAATTGTCTTTCAAATCTACGGTAGAACTCGTTCAGGTCGTTGGCTAGGCGGGAGTCGTTAGTGGTGTGGGGCGCTCTGGGTTTGTAGTTGGTGATGTGCCTGAGCCCTTTGGCAGACAGAAGCAGCGTCGTTAGTAGAGAACTGGTGTTTTAGTGTCTCTGAGTACAGTCGTTTAGCCTCTCTCACCGCTTTGCTAAACCTGTTCTTCGACTCCTTGAATCTGTCTCTATCCCCACTCCTAAACGCTTCCTCCTTCTCCAACCTCAACCTTTTGAGCTTTGCTGAGAACCAGGGCTTGTTGTTGTTAAAGTTCACCCTGGTACGTGTTGGGATACAGCAGTCCTCACAGAAGCTGATGTACACAGCCTCTGTGAGTTCATCCAGACTATTGGTAGCAGTCGTGAACATATCCCAGTCAGTACAGTCTAAGCACGCCCGCAAATCTTCCACAGCCTCACTGGTCCACTGTTTAGATGTCCTCACAGCAGGTTTACAGAGTTTTAGTTGCTGCCTGTATGCACGAATCAGGTGGACCAAGGGAGTTCTGTGCGAGCCGAACAGCCCCGTGACCCACAAGAGAAACATCCCCGCCAAATTCGAGCGTTTGACGGGGTCTATCCGTGAAAAAATATTCACGTTTTTGAGTGCACATGCATTTCTGCTGCAAATGCCTCTGGAAGTTTCATGCCGTTCGTATGCCAATTGTGGCAACACGAAAATGACCCGTTTTCCCATTCCGAGGGATTTCTGTGCGACCCTAACAGCCCCGTGAGCCACAAGAGACACATCCCCGCCAATTTCTAGCGTTTCACGGGGTCTATCCGTGAAAAATATAGACGTTTTTGAGTGCACATGCATTTCTGCTGCAGATGCCTCTGGAAGTTTCATGCCGTTCGTACGCAATGTGGCAACACGAAAATGACCCCTTTTCCCATTCCGAGGGATTTCTGTGCGACCCTAACTAACAGCGCCCGTGAGCCACAAGAGAGACATCCCCGCCAATTTATAGCGTTTCACGGGGTCTATCCGTGAAAAATATAGACGTTTTTGAGTGCACATGCATTCCTGCTGCAAATGCCTCTGGAAGTTTCATGCCGTTCCTATGCAATGTGGCCACACAAAAATGACCCGTTTTCCCATTCCGAGGCATTTCTGTGCGACCCTAACAGCCCCGTGAGCCACAAGAGAGACATCCCCGCCAACTTCTAGCGTTTGACGGGGTCTATGCGTGAAAAATATTAAAATTTTTGAGTGCACGTGCCTTTCTGCTGCAAATGCCTCTGGAAGTTTCATGGCGTTCCTATGCAATGTGGCAACACGAAAATGACCCCTTTTCCCATTCCGAG
>NW_027422828.1:775000-777500 GCF_048934315.1 Petromyzon marinus
GGGAGTAGCTGAAACAGAGAGTGTCCAGGGTGCGAGGAATCGGCCACAACCTTCCTCGCTCGCCTCATGCTCCTTGTCGTGTGCAGGTCCTCGAGGGTTGGTAGATTGCAGGCAATTACCTTCTCAGCAGTGTGCATGATACGCTGCAGTCTGCTCTTGTCCTTGGCAGTGGCAGCAGCGTACCAGACGGTTATGGAGGAGGTGAGGATGGATTCAATGATCGCTGTATAGAATTGCACCATCATTGTCTTTGGCAGGTTGCATTTCTTCAGCTGCCGTCGAAAGTACATCCTCTGTTGAGCTCTCTTGGCGAGGGAGCTGATGTTCAGTTCCCACTTGAGGTCCCGGCAGAGAATAGTGCCCAGGAAGCGGAAGGACTCCACAATTTTGACTGCGGAGTCTAACAGGGTGATGGCGGTGAGTGGGGCTGTATTCTTCCTGAAGTCCACAACCATCTCAACTGTCCTTAGAGCATTTAGCTCTAAGTTGTTCTGGCTACACCAGGTCACCAGGTTGTCAGCTTCCCACCTATAGTCAGACTCATCCCCACCAGAGATCAGCCCAATGAGGGTGGTGTCGTCCGACAAACTTCAAGAGTTTGACGGACAGATGATTGGAGGCGCAGCTGTTGGTATACAGGGAGAAGAGCAGTGGGCAAAGGACGCAGCCCTGAGGAGTTCCCGTGCTGATGGACCTGGAGTCAGAGACTTCTGTTCCCGGCTTAACGCACTGCTTCCTGTCAGAGAGGAAGTCTGTGATCCACCTGCAGGTGGAGTAGGGCACGTTCAGCTGGAAGAGCTTGTCCTGAAGCAGGGCAGGGATGATGGTGTTGAAGGCAGAGCTGAAGTCCACAAACAGGATCCTGGCGTAGGATGCTGGGGCGTCCACATGCTGTAGGGTGAAGTGGAGGGCCATGTTAACTGCGTCGTCCACAGACCTGTTGGCTCTGTAGGCAAACTGAAGGGGGTCCAGGAGAGGGTCTGTGATGGCTTTGAGGTGTGCCAGGAGCAGGCGCTCAAAAGACTTCATTACCACAGATGTAAGGGCGACCGGTCTGTAATCATTTAGTCCTGTTGGCCTTAGCTTTTTGGGCACAGCGATGATGGTGGAGGACTTGAGACAGGCTGGTACATGGCATGTCTCCAGGGAGGTGTTAAAGATGTTGGTGAACACCGGAGACAGCTGGTCAGCGCAGTGCCTGAGGGTGGCTGGAGAGACAGAGTCCGGCCCGGCTGCTTTGCGTGGATTCTGCCTCTTGAAAAGCCCATTAACTTCTCCCTCCTGAAAGGAGAGAGTCGTTTCTGTAGTATGGGTGGGGGATGGGGCCTCTTGGGTGGGAAGGGGTGGTTCAGGACAGTCCAATTGTCTTTCAAATCTACGGTAGAACTCGTTCAGGTCGTTGGCTAGGCGGGAGTCGTTAGTGGTGTGGGGCGCTCTGGGTTTGTAGTTGGTGATGTGCCTGAGCCCTTTGGCAGACAGAAGCAGCGTCGTTAGTAGAGAACTGGTGTTTTAGTGTCTCTGAGTACAGTCGTTTAGCCTCTCTCACCGCTTTGCTAAACCTGTTCTTC
This sequence comes from Petromyzon marinus, assembly GCF_048934315.1. Lineage (NCBI taxonomy): Eukaryota > Metazoa > Chordata > Hyperoartia > Petromyzontiformes > Petromyzontidae > Petromyzon > Petromyzon marinus. The sequence continues at coordinate 776,569 of NW_027422828.1, forward strand.
GACTCCTTGAATCTGTCTCTATCCCCACTCCTAAACGCTTCCTCCTTCTCCAACCTCAACCTTTTGAGCTTTGCTGAGAACCAGGGCTTGTTGTTGTTAAAGTTCACCCTGGTACGTGTTGGGATACAGCAGTCCTCACAGAAGCTGATGTACACAGCCTCTGTGAGTTCATCCAGACTATTGGTAGCAGTCGTGAACATATCCCAGTCAGTACAGTCTAAGCACGCCCGCAAATCTTCCACAGCCTCACTGGTCCACTGTTTAGATGTCCTCACAGCAGGTTTACAGAGTTTTAGTTGCTGCCTGTATGCACGAATCAGGTGGACCAAGGGAGTTCTGTGCGAGCCGAACAGCCCCGTGACCCACAAGAGAAACATCCCCGCCAAATTCGAGCGTTTGACGGGGTCTATCCGTGAAAAAATATTCACGTTTTTGAGTGCACATGCATTTCTGCTGCAAATGCCTCTGGAAGTTTCATGCCGTTCGTATGCCAATTGTGGCAACACGAAAATGACCCGTTTTCCCATTCCGAGGGATTTCTGTGCGACCCTAACAGCCCCGTGAGCCACAAGAGACACATCCCCGCCAATTTCTAGCGTTTCACGGGGTCTATCCGTGAAAAATATAGACGTTTTTGAGTGCACATGCATTTCTGCTGCAGATGCCTCTGGAAGTTTCATGCCGTTCGTACGCAATGTGGCAACACGAAAATGACCCCTTTTCCCATTCCGAGGGATTTCTGTGCGACCCTAACTAACAGCGCCCGTGAGCCACAAGAGAGACATCCCCGCCAATTTATAGCGTTTCACGGGGTCTATCCGTGAAAAATATAGACGTTTTTGAGTGCACATGCATTCCTGCTGCAAATGCCTCTGGAAGTTTCATGCCGTTCCTATGCAATGTGGCCACACAAAAATGACCCGTTTTCCCAT
>NW_027422828.1:787500-790000 GCF_048934315.1 Petromyzon marinus
ACATTGTCAGCTAAAGACATGGATCTCGAAAATCGATGAGGCGCCTCTGAAGCCAACTCAGAAGGTTGAACTACTCAATGCCTATGCCCTACCCAGATTGTTATATCCTGCAGACCACTCGGACTGCAAGCAATCAACTCTCCGTGGGTTGGACCAAGAGATTAGAAAGGCGGTAAAAGGATGGCTCCACCTTCCCGCTTCAACTTGTGATGGACTGTTATATGCCAGAGCCCGAGACGGAGGCCTTGCCATCTTGAAACTGGAAAAAACAATCCCTTCGGTTCAAGTTAGAAGGCTGCAACGTATAGCAAACTCGTCCGATGCTATCACCCGTAATATTGTGTCCTCGCAGGGTATGGAGGAAGAATACCGTAATTTGTGGGTACGAGCAGGGGGTGACAGTGATGCAATCCCAACATTCGTTCTCAGGGACTCGGTGTCAAAAGAACCTGTATATCCGAGACCCTGCGATTGGAGGGAGCATGAATTTCAGAGATGGTGCGAAAAGCCGGTTCAAGGAAGGGGCATTGTAAACTTTGCGCATGATAGAATCAGTAATGCTTGGTTGAGGCCATGGTGCGGCTTTAAACAATGCTTCTTTATCGCAGCACTACAACTAAGGGCAAATATTTACCCAACAAGAGAAAGCTTGAACAGAGGCAGAGATGGGGCCTTACGTTCCTGCAGGAAATGCTCTGCCAGACTCGAGTCCCTTTCGCACATTCTCGGTCAATGTCCTGCAGTACAGAAAGCAAGAATTGCGCGACATAACAAGATCAGTAACATTCTGGCAGACGAAGCGGCTAGATTGGGCTGGTCTGTATACAAAGAGCCACGGTTCATATCCGAGACGGGAGAGATGAGAAAGCCTGACCTCGTGTTTGCAAAAGATGAGGAGGCGGTTGTGATCGATGTCACCGTCCGTTTTGAGCTTTCAAAGAATACCTTGTCAGATGCTGCCTCGCACAAAGTTTCGTACTATACCCCTCTTGGTGATCAAGTCAAAGTGCTGACGAAGGCTAGCAAGGTCACATTCTTTGGATTCCCGGTTGGGGCAAGAGGAAAGTGGCCCCTTGAGAATAACGAGGTACTTACCTCCCTGGGCCTGACCAAACCCAGAACGACATCACTGGCCAAGATGATTTCCCGCAGAACGCTGCTTTTCTCTCTTGATATTCTGAGAATGTTCTGTGGAAATTATGCGGTCTATGAACAGTCATAGACAACCTCCGAAACAAATAATAGTTTTGTTTTAAGATGTCATTTGTTTTAGATTGATTTTGTTATTTTCGAAGGTGAAGTCGGTTTTTATTTCATTTTACTATTTTCCACAATTTAGATTGTTATTTTCCAAGACGGAGTCTTGGTTCTTTTTTTTATTGTTAGTTTTTTTTTTTTTTAACACGTCGTATTTGTTACTTTAGAGCTTAGAGGGGACTTTATTTTCGCCTTACTATTTTCTGCCTACAAAGAAGATTAAAAATAAGCTTTTTTCAAGATGGTTTTGTTATTTTCCAAGGTGAAGTCTTGGTATTCTTATTTTACTATTTTCCATAAAGAAGAAAATTATTTTAGATTTTGTTATTTTCCAAGACGAAGACTTGGTATTTTTATTATATTGCTATTTTTTACACGAAGCTTATTCAAGAGCACTTATATAGATTAGACTTTGTTATTTTAATTCTTTATTTTTGGACAACATCAGTTCGAGAGTCCTGTAACTTACTATTTTCTGCCTACAAAGAAGATTAGAAATAAGCTTTATTTAAGATGTTTTAGATTAGATTTTGTTATTTTCCAAGGTGAAGTCTTGGTTTTTTATTTTACTATTTTCCATAAAGAAGACTTTTCTTTTCTTTTAGACTTTGTTATTTTCCAAGACGAAGACTTGGTATTTTTTTGCTATTTTTTACAGGAAGCTTTATTCAAGAGCACTTATATAGATTAGACTTTGTTATTTTAATTCTTTATTTTTGCACTACATCAGTTCGAGAGAAGACTACAAACCAGCTTTATTTAAGATGTTTTAGATTAGATTTTGTTATTTTCCAAGGTTAAGTCTTGGTTTTTTTATTTTACTATTTTCCACAAAGAAGACTTTTCTTTTAGATTTTGTTATTTTCCAAGACGAAGACTTGGTATTTTTTTATTGCTATTTTTTTACACGAAGCCTATTCAAGAGCACTTATATAGATTAGACTTTGTTATTTTAATTCTTTATTTTTGGACTACATCAGTTCGAGAGTCCTGTAACTTACTATTTTCTGCCTACAAAGAAGATTACAAATAAGCTTTATTTAAGATGTTTTAGATTAGATTTTGTTATTTTCCAAGGTGAAGTCTTGGTTTTTTTATTTTACTATTTTCCACAAAGAAGACTTTTCTTTTCTTTTAGATTTTGTTATTTTCCAAGACGAAGACTTGTTTTTTTTTATATTGCTATTTTTTTACACTGCTTTATTCAAGAGCGCTTATATAGATTAGACTTTGTTATTTTAAT
>NW_027422828.1:805000-807500 GCF_048934315.1 Petromyzon marinus
CTACTCGGTGACGAACTAACATCGCTCATGAATGAGCGATTAACAGACGAGCTGACTACGGAATTTATCCTTTCGGACATGTTTTCATGGGACTACCCATGCACAGATCAGAACAAATGTTATCCATGCAATCTTGTTTTCCTAGACCATAGAACTTGGTCATCACATATGACACGGGTACATCCGCACGCAAACAAAACGTATAAATGTCGAATTTGTAATCGCACAGCAGATAGCATACACAAGATAGCGTCACACTACGGAAGAACTTGCAAAAGTTTAATAGGTAAAACTAGTGCTATAACCACCACAATTGAGGAAACACTATTTAGTTGTTCATATTGTAGCAGAGGTTTTACTACGAAAACAGGTTTAGGGGTACATACTAGACGAACTCATCCGACAGAACATGAAGCTAGACTACAGCAAAACGCACCAGGAAGGAAAGTTAGATGGGGAGAAGAAGAGGTAGAAATTATGGCCCATAAAGAAGCCCAACAGAATGATGAGGACATAAACATGAATCAACTAATACAGAACTCAGTTATGCCACACAGAACGCTAGAAGCGATTAAAGGGAAGCGGAGAAATATCAAGTATAAGGAATTGGTAAGGACATTGAAAGAAACCACCTATAAGGTAGAAAATCAATGCCTTGTTAACTTAGTTTTACCGACAACATCGGAAATAACAACTACACCTTCTGAAGGAGATCAGCCAGCAATAAGGGCCGAAAAAGAACAATCACTGACAGCAGCTGAGGATCTTCAGGTCATAATTACCGATCTAAAGATCGAGAATTTAAGTCACAATCAGGCGTTACTGCTACTCAATTCTCATGTAGAAAAGTTTTTAAATAGAAGTAAACCAATTAATAGGAAAGATCGTGTAAACCAACAGGAGAAAGATGAGAATAGGCATCGAAGACAATCAAAGCAAACTAAATACAGGAGGTATCAATATTTATACCATACGAACAAGAAAGCTCTATTAGACGAGATTACTTCAGATAGATCGGGGCCAAGTATATACCCAACTGAAGAAAGCATACGGGGAACATTCGTTACTTTATTCGAGTCAAACTCTCCTCCAGATAATATACCCTTTAAATTAAAAAACGACCAATCCTGCATCGATATCGTAAAAGCAATCACCTTAGATGAGTTGATTAAGACCCTAGCAATTATGAAGGATAAGTCACCTGGACAGGACAACATTATTCTTAGCGATCTTAGGACTTTACCAATAAAATATTTACTAGATATCTTAAATATCATCCTTTATTTACAGGATATACCACAAATATGGAAACAACACAGAACAAGACTTATACCTAAAACTAAAGAGGATTTAGAAAAACCCTCAAATTGGAGACCCATAACCATCTCATCAATTGTAATTAGGCTATTACACAAAATTTTAAGTTATCGTCTAGGACAGCAATTAAAGCTTAATTACAGGCAGAAAGCATTCCTCCCGGTAGACGGATGTTTCGAAAATAGTGCATTACTACACTTCATCATACACAACGCCAGGCAAAAGCACGAAAACACGCAAATAGTGTCAATAGACCTCAGTAAGGCATTCGATTCTGTCAGCCACGAATCGATTATTAGAGCCTTAAAGCGATTTAACTTATCAAAGGAATCAACAACGTACTTGACCAACATCTATAAGTGTAATCTAACTGATATTGTATTTGGATCGACAACAATGCGTAACATAAATCTAAAAAGAGGCGTAAAGCAAGGTGATCCACTTTCACCGCTACTATTTAACATGATTATGGATGAACTATTGGATAACTTGCCGACATATATAGGAGTTAATGTAGGAAATCAGAAAGTAAATTCAATGATGTTTGCAGACGACCTTATACTATTTGCAGAAACGGAATGTGGCATGAATAAACTCTTGGATATAACTACTAAATTCCTCGATGACAGACACTTGAAAATAAATATAAACAAATGCAATTCGTTAAGATTTATCAAGTACGGCAAACAGAAGACATTTAGTGTTGCAACGACATCATCGTACTTTATAAATAACGAACCCATTAATCCGGTATCATATGTAAAGGGATTCAAATATCTAGGCATTGAATTTGACCCAAGGGGAAAACGATCTATAAGCTGTAACCTGCTCGCAGCAATGTTAAACAAACTGACCAGAGCACCGTTAAAGCCAGAAAAGAAAGTATATTTAATCAATAACAATTTGATACCTCGTATTATTCATCAATTGGTCCTCGGAAAAGTTACCAAGGGTTTATTGATGTCACTTGATTCTGAAATTAGGAAAACAGTAAAGCTTCTGCTCAGGTTGCCACACGATACGCCCGACAGTTTCTTTTATACATCAGTATCCAACGGAGGAATGGGCATAAGAAATTTATGCGACTCAGTTGCACTATCTATAATAAGCAGACACAACAAAATGATAACTTCAGATGATCTAGCAATAAGAGCATTATCACAACAATCATACACTATTGCAA
>NW_027422828.1:837500-840000 GCF_048934315.1 Petromyzon marinus
TCCAATTGTCTTTCAAATCTACGGTAGAACTCGTTCAGGTCGTTGGCTAGGCGGGAGTCGTTAGTGGTGTGGGGCGCTCTGGGTTTGTAGTTGGTGATGTGCCTGAGCCCTTTGGCAGACAGAAGCAGCGTCGTTAGTAGAGAACTGGTGTTTTAGTGTCTCTGAGTACAGTCGTTTAGCCTCTCTCACCGCTTTGCTAAACCTGTTCTTCGACTCCTTGAATCTGTCTCTATCCCCACTCCTAAACGCTTCCTCCTTCTCCAACCTCAACCTTTTGAGCTTTGCTGAGAACCAGGGCTTGTTGTTGTTAAAGTTCACCCTGGTACGTGTTGGGATACAGCAGTCCTCACAGAAGCTGATGTACACAGCCTCTGTGAGTTCATCCAGACTATTGGTAGCAGTCGTGAACATATCCCAGTCAGTACAGTCTAAGCACGCCCGCAAATCTTCCACAGCCTCACTGGTCCACTGTTTAGATGTCCTCACAGCAGGTTTACAGAGTTTTAGTTGCTGCCTGTATGCACGAATCAGGTGGACCAAGGGAGTTCTGTGCGAGCCGAACAGCCCCGTGACCCACAAGAGAAACATCCCCGCCAAATTCGAGCGTTTGACGGGGTCTATCCGTGAAAAAATATTCACGTTTTTGAGTGCACATGCATTTCTGCTGCAAATGCCTCTGGAAGTTTCATGCCGTTCGTATGCCAATTGTGGCAACACGAAAATGACCCGTTTTCCCATTCCGAGGGATTTCTGTGCGACCCTAACAGCCCCGTGAGCCACAAGAGACACATCCCCGCCAATTTCTAGCGTTTCACGGGGTCTATCCGTGAAAAATATAGACGTTTTTGAGTGCACATGCATTTCTGCTGCAGATGCCTCTGGAAGTTTCATGCCGTTCGTACGCAATGTGGCAACACGAAAATGACCCCTTTTCCCATTCCGAGGGATTTCTGTGCGACCCTAACTAACAGCGCCCGTGAGCCACAAGAGAGACATCCCCGCCAATTTATAGCGTTTCACGGGGTCTATCCGTGAAAAATATAGACGTTTTTGAGTGCACATGCATTCCTGCTGCAAATGCCTCTGGAAGTTTCATGCCGTTCCTATGCAATGTGGCCACACAAAAATGACCCGTTTTCCCATTCCGAGGCATTTCTGTGCGACCCTAACAGCCCCGTGAGCCACAAGAGAGACATCCCCGCCAACTTCTAGCGTTTGACGGGGTCTATGCGTGAAAAATATTAAAATTTTTGAGTGCACGTGCCTTTCTGCTGCAAATGCCTCTGGAAGTTTCATGGCGTTCCTATGCAATGTGGCAACACGAAAATGACCCCTTTTCCCATTCCGAGGGAGTTCTGTGCCACCCTAACAGCCCCGTGAGCCACAAGAGACACATCCCCGCCAATTTCTAGCGTTTCACGGGGTCTATCCGTGAAACATATAGAAGTTTTTGAGTGCACATGCATTCCTGCTGCAAATGCCTCTGGAAGTTTCATGCGGTTCGTACGCAATGTGGCAACACGAAAATGACCCCTTTTCCCATTCCGAGGGAGTTCTGTGCCACCCTAACAGCCCCGTGAGCCACAAGAGACACATCCCCGCCAATTTCTAGCGTTTCACGGGGTCTATCCGTGAAAAATATCAATTTTTTTTTGACTGCACATGCATTTCTGCTGCAAATGCCTCTGGAAGTTGCATGCGGTTCGCATGCAATGTGGCGACACGAAAATGACCCGTTTTCCCATTCCGAGGGATTTCTGTGCCACCCTAACAGCCCCGTGAGCCACAAGAGAGACATCCCCGCCAATTTCTAGCGTATCACGGGGTCTATCCGTGAGAAATATTCACTTTTTTGAGTGCACATGCATTCCTGCTGCAAATGCCTCTGGAAGTTTCATGCGGTTCGTATGCAATGTGGCGACACGAAAATGACCCGTTTTCCCATTCCGAGGGATTTCTGTGCCACCCTAACAGCCCCGTGAGCCACAAGAGAGACATCCCCGCCCACTTCTAGCGTTTCACGGGGTCTCTCCGTGAAAAATATCACATTTTTTGAGTGCACATGCATTCCTGCTGCAAATGCCTCTGGAAGTTTCATGCGGTTCGCATGCAATGTGGCGACACGAAAATGACCCGTTTTTTCCCATTCCGAGGGATTTCTGTGCCACCCTAACAGCCCCGTGAGCCACAAGAGACACATCCCCGCCAATTTCTAGCGTTTCACGGGGTCTATCCGTGAAAAATATTCAATTTTTTGACTGCACATGCATTTCTGCTGCAAATGCCTCTGGAAGTTTCATGCGGTTCGCATGCAATGTGGCGACACGAAAATGACCCGTTTTCCCATTCCGAGGGATTTCTGTGCCACCCTAACAGCCCCGTGAGCCACAAGAGAGACATCGCCGCCAATTTCTAGCGTTTCACGGGGTCTATCCGTGAAAAATATTCACTTTTTTGACTGCACATGCATTCCTGCTGCAAATGCCTCTGGAAGTTTCAT
>NW_027422828.1:862500-865000 GCF_048934315.1 Petromyzon marinus
TGGTGATGTGCCTGAGCCCTTTGGCAGACAGAAGCAGCGTCGTTAGTAGAGAACTGGTGTTTTAGTGTCTCTGAGTACAGTCGTTTAGCCTCTCTCACCGCTTTGCTAAACCTGTTCTTCGACTCCTTGAATCTGTCTCTATCCCCACTCCTAAACGCTTCCTCCTTCTCCAACCTCAACCTTTTGAGCTTTGCTGAGAACCAGGGCTTGTTGTTGTTAAAGTTCACCCTGGTACGTGTTGGGATACAGCAGTCCTCACAGAAGCTGATGTACACAGCCTCTGTGAGTTCATCCAGACTATTGGTAGCAGTCGTGAACATATCCCAGTCAGTACAGTCTAAGCACGCCCGCAAATCTTCCACAGCCTCACTGGTCCACTGTTTAGATGTCCTCACAGCAGGTTTACAGAGTTTTAGTTGCTGCCTGTATGCACGAATCAGGTGGACCAAGGGAGTTCTGTGCGAGCCGAACAGCCCCGTGACCCACAAGAGAAACATCCCCGCCAAATTCGAGCGTTTGACGGGGTCTATCCGTGAAAAAATATTCACGTTTTTGAGTGCACATGCATTTCTGCTGCAAATGCCTCTGGAAGTTTCATGCCGTTCGTATGCCAATTGTGGCAACACGAAAATGACCCGTTTTCCCATTCCGAGGGATTTCTGTGCGACCCTAACAGCCCCGTGAGCCACAAGAGACACATCCCCGCCAATTTCTAGCGTTTCACGGGGTCTATCCGTGAAAAATATAGACGTTTTTGAGTGCACATGCATTTCTGCTGCAGATGCCTCTGGAAGTTTCATGCCGTTCGTACGCAATGTGGCAACACGAAAATGACCCCTTTTCCCATTCCGAGGGATTTCTGTGCGACCCTAACTAACAGCGCCCGTGAGCCACAAGAGAGACATCCCCGCCAATTTATAGCGTTTCACGGGGTCTATCCGTGAAAAATATAGACGTTTTTGAGTGCACATGCATTCCTGCTGCAAATGCCTCTGGAAGTTTCATGCCGTTCCTATGCAATGTGGCCACACAAAAATGACCCGTTTTCCCATTCCGAGGCATTTCTGTGCGACCCTAACAGCCCCGTGAGCCACAAGAGAGACATCCCCGCCAACTTCTAGCGTTTGACGGGGTCTATGCGTGAAAAATATTAAAATTTTTGAGTGCACGTGCCTTTCTGCTGCAAATGCCTCTGGAAGTTTCATGGCGTTCCTATGCAATGTGGCAACACGAAAATGACCCCTTTTCCCATTCCGAGGGAGTTCTGTGCCACCCTAACAGCCCCGTGAGCCACAAGAGACACATTCCCGCCAATTTCTAGCGTTTCACGGGGTCTATCCGTGAAACATATAGAAGTTTTTGAGTGCACATGCATTCCTGCTGCAAATGCCTCTGGAAGTTTCATGCGGTTCGTACGCAATGTGGCAACACGAAAATGACCCGTTTTCCCATTCCCAGGGATTTCTGTGCGACCCGAACAGCCCCGTGAGCCACAAGAGACACATCCCCGCCAATTTCTAGCGTTTCACGGGGTCTATCCGTGAAAAATATCAATTTTTTTTTGACTGCACATGCATTTCTGCTGCAAATGCCTCTGGAAGTTGCATGCGGTTCGCATGCAATGTGGCGACACGAAAATGACCCGTTTTCCCATTCCGAGGGATTTCTGTGCCACCCTAACAGCCCCGTGAGCCACAAGAGAGACATCCCCGCCAATTTCTAGCGTATCACGGGGTCTATCCGTGAGAAATATTCACTTTTTTGAGTGCACATGCATTCCTGCTGCAAATGCCTCTGGAAGTTTCATGCGGTTCGTATGCAATGTGGCGACACGAAAATGACCCGTTTTCCCATTCCGAGGGATTTCTGTGCCACCCTAACAGCCCCGTGAGCCACAAGAGAGACATCCCCGCCCACTTCTAGCGTTTCACGGGGTCTCTCCGTGAAAAATATCACATTTTTTGAGTGCACATGCATTCCTGCTGCAAATGCCTCTGGAAGTTTCATGCGGTTCGCATGCAATGTGGCGACACGAAAATGACCCGTTTTTTCCCATTCCGAGGGATTTCTGTGCCACCCTAACAGCCCCGTGAGCCACAAGAGACACATCCCCGCCAATTTCTAGCGTTTCACGGGGTCTATCCGTGAAAAATATTCAATTTTTTGACTGCACATGCATTTCTGCTGCAAATGCCTCTGGAAGTTTCATGCGGTTCGCATGCAATGTGGCGACACGAAAATGACCCGTTTTCCCATTCCGAGGGATTTCTGTGCCACCCTAACAGCCCCGTGAGCCACAAGAGAGACATCGCCGCCAATTTCTAGCGTTTCACGGGGTCTATCCGTGAAAAATATTCACTTTTTTGACTGCACATGCATTCCTGCTGCAAATGCCTCTGGAAGTTTCATGCCGTTCGCATGCAATGTGGCAACACGAAAATGACCCGTTTTCCCATTCCGAGGGATTTCTGTGCCACCCTAACAGCCCCGTGAGCCACAA
>NW_027422828.1:897500-902500 GCF_048934315.1 Petromyzon marinus
CCACAATTTTGACTGCGGAGTCTAACAGGGTGATGGCGGTGAGTGGGGCTGTATTCTTCCTGAAGTCCACAACCATCTCAACTGTCCTTAGAGCATTTAGCTCTAAGTTGTTCTGGCTACACCAGGTCACCAGGTTGTCAGCTTCCCACCTATAGTCAGACTCATCCCCACCAGAGATCAGCCCAATGAGGGTGGTGTCGTCCGACAAACTTCAAGAGTTTGACGGACAGATGATTGGAGGCGCAGCTGTTGGTATACAGGGAGAAGAGCAGTGGGCAAAGGACGCAGCCCTGAGGAGTTCCCGTGCTGATGGACCTGGAGTCAGAGACTTCTGTTCCCGGCTTAACGCACTGCTTCCTGTCAGAGAGGAAGTCTGTGATCCACCTGCAGGTGGAGTAGGGCACGTTCAGCTGGAAGAGCTTGTCCTGAAGCAGGGCAGGGATGATGGTGTTGAAGGCAGAGCTGAAGTCCACAAACAGGATCCTGGCGTAGGATGCTGGGGCGTCCACATGCTGTAGGGTGAAGTGGAGGGCCATGTTAACTGCGTCGTCCACAGACCTGTTGGCTCTGTAGGCAAACTGAAGGGGGTCCAGGAGAGGGTCTGTGATGGCTTTGAGGTGTGCCAGGAGCAGGCGCTCAAAAGACTTCATTACCACAGATGTAAGGGCGACCGGTCTGTAATCATTTAGTCCTGTTGGCCTTAGCTTTTTGGGCACAGCGATGATGGTGGAGGACTTGAGACAGGCTGGTACATGGCATGTCTCCAGGGAGGTGTTAAAGATGTTGGTGAACACCGGAGACAGCTGGTCAGCGCAGTGCCTGAGGGTGGCTGGAGAGACAGAGTCCGGCCCGGCTGCTTTGCGTGGATTTTGCCTCTTGAAAAGCCCATTAACTTCTCCCTCCTGAAAGGAGAGAGTCGTTTCTGTAGTATGGGTGGGGGATGGGGCCTCTTGGGTGGGAAGGGGTGGTTCAGGACAGTCCAATTGTCTTTCAAATCTACGGTAGAACTCGTTCAGGTCGTTGGCTAGGCGGGAGTCGTTAGTGGTGTGGGGCGCTCTGGGTTTGTAGTTGGTGATGTGCCTGAGCCCTTTGGCAGACAGAAGCAGCGTCGTTAGTAGAGAACTGGTGTTTTAGTGTCTCTGAGTACAGTCGTTTAGCCTCTCTCACCGCTTTGCTAAACCTGTTCTTCGACTCCTTGAATCTGTCTCTATCCCCACTCCTAAACGCTTCCTCCTTCTCCAACCTCAACCTTTTGAGCTTTGCTGAGAACCAGGGCTTGTTGTTGTTAAAGTTCACCCTGGTACGTGTTGGGATACAGCAGTCCTCACAGAAGCTGATGTACACAGCCTCTGTGAGTTCATCCAGACTATTGGTAGCAGTCGTGAACATATCCCAGTCAGTACAGTCTAAGCACGCCCGCAAATCTTCCACAGCCTCACTGGTCCACTGTTTAGATGTCCTCACAGCAGGTTTACAGAGTTTTAGTTGCTGCCTGTATGCACGAATCAGGTGGACCAAGGGAGTTCTGTGCGAGCCGAACAGCCCCGTGACCCACAAGAGAAACATCCCCGCCAAATTCGAGCGTTTGACGGGGTCTATCCGTGAAAAAATATTCACGTTTTTGAGTGCACATGCATTTCTGCTGCAAATGCCTCTGGAAGTTTCATGCCGTTCGTATGCCAATTGTGGCAACACGAAAATGACCCGTTTTCCCATTCCGAGGGATTTCTGTGCGACCCTAACAGCCCCGTGAGCCACAAGAGACACATCCCCGCCAATTTCTAGCGTTTCACGGGGTCTATCCGTGAAAAATATAGACGTTTTTGAGTGCACATGCATTTCTGCTGCAGATGCCTCTGGAAGTTTCATGCCGTTCGTACGCAATGTGGCAACACGAAAATGACCCCTTTTCCCATTCCGAGGGATTTCTGTGCGACCCTAACTAACAGCGCCCGTGAGCCACAAGAGAGACATCCCCGCCAATTTATAGCGTTTCACGGGGTCTATCCGTGAAAAATATAGACGTTTTTGAGTGCACATGCATTCCTGCTGCAAATGCCTCTGGAAGTTTCATGCCGTTCCTATGCAATGTGGCCACACAAAAATGACCCGTTTTCCCATTCCGAGGCATTTCTGTGCGACCCTAACAGCCCCGTGAGCCACAAGAGAGACATCCCCGCCAACTTCTAGCGTTTGACGGGGTCTATGCGTGAAAAATATTAAAATTTTTGAGTGCACGTGCCTTTCTGCTGCAAATGCCTCTGGAAGTTTCATGGCGTTCCTATGCAATGTGGCAACACGAAAATGACCCCTTTTCCCATTCCGAGGGAGTTCTGTGCCACCCTAACAGCCCCGTGAGCCACAAGAGACACATCCCCGCCAATTTCTAGCGTTTCACGGGGTCTATCCGTGAAACATATAGAAGTTTTTGAGTGCACATGCATTCCTGCTGCAAATGCCTCTGGAAGTTTCATGCGGTTCGTACGCAATGTGGCAACACGAAAATGACCCGTTTTCCCATTCCCAGGGATTTCTGTGCGACCCGAACAGCCCCGTGAGCCACAAGAGACACATCCCCGCTAATTTCTAGCGTTTCACGGGGTCTATCCGTGAAAAATATCAATTTTTTTTTGACTGCACATGCATTTCTGCTGCAAATGCCTCTGGAAGTTGCATGCGGTTCGCATGCAATGTGGCGACACGAAAATGACCCGTTTTCCCATTCCGAGGGATTTCTGTGCCACCCTAACAGCCCCGTGAGCCACAAGAGAGACATCCCCGCCAATTTCTAGCGTATCACGGGGTCTATCCGTGAGAAATATTCACTTTTTTGAGTGCACATGCATTCCTGCTGCAAATGCCTCTGGAAGTTTCATGCGGTTCGTATGCAATGTGGCGACACGAAAATGACCCGTTTTCCCATTCCGAGGGATTTCTGTGCCACCCTAACAGCCCCGTGAGCCACAAGAGAGACATCCCCGCCCACTTCTAGCGTTTCACGGGGTCTCTCCGTGAAAAATATCACATTTTTTGAGTGCACATGCATTCCTGCTGCAAATGCCTCTGGAAGTTTCATGCGGTTCGCATGCAATGTGGCGACACGAAAATGACCCGTTTTTTCCCATTCCGAGGGATTTCTGTGCCACCCTAACAGCCCCGTGAGCCACAAAAGACACATCCCCGCCAATTTCTAGCGTTTCCAGAGGCATTTGCAGCAGGAATGCATGTGCAGTCAAAAAAGTGAATATTTTTCACGGATAGACCCCGTGAAACGCTAGAAATTGGCGGCGATGTCTCTCTTGTGGCTCACGGGGCTGTTAGGGTGGCACAGAAATCCCTCGGAATGGGAAAACGGGTCATTTTCGTGTCGCCACATTGCATGCGAACCGCATGAAACTTCCAGAGGCATTTGCAGCAGAAATGCATGTGCAGTCAAAAAATTGAATATTTTTCACGGATAGACCCCGTGAAACGCTAGAAATTGGCGGGGATGTGTCTCTTGTGGCTCACGGGGCTGTTAGGGTGGCACAGAAATCCCTCGGAATGGGAAAAAACGGGTCATTTTCGTGTCGCCACATTGCATGCGAACCGCATGAAACTTCCAGAGGCATTTGCAGCAGGAATGCATGTGCACTCAAAAAATGTGATATTTTTCACGGAGAGACCCCGTGAAACGCTAGAAGTGGGCGGGGATGTCTCTCTTGTGGCTCACGGGGCTGTTAGGGTGGCACAGAAATCCCTCGGAATGGGAAAACGGGTCATTTTCGTGTCGCCACATTGCATACGAACCGCATGAAACTTCCAGAGGCATTTGCAGCAGGAATGCATGTGCACTCAAAAAAGTGAATATTTCTCACGGATAGACCCCGTGATACGCTAGAAATTGGCGGGGATGTCTCTCTTGTGGCTCACGGGGCTGTTAGGGTGGCACAGAAATCCCTCGGAATGGGAAAACGGGTCATTTTCGTGTCGCCACATTGCATGCGAACCGCATGCAACTTCCAGAGGCATTTGCAGCAGAAATGCATGTGCAGTCAAAAAAAAATTGATATTTTTCACGGATAGACCCCGTGAAACGCTAGAAATTGGATGGGGATGTGTCTCTTGTGGCTCACGGGGCTGTTCGGGTCGCACAGAAATCCCTGGGAATGGGAAAACGGGTCATTTTCGTGTTGCCACATTGCGTACGAACCGCATGAAACTTCCAGAGGCATTTGCAGCAGGAATGCATGTGCACTCAAAAACTTCTATATGTTTCACGGATAGACCCCGTGAAACGCTAGAAATTGGCGGGGATGTGTCTCTTGTGGCTCACGGGGCTGTTAGGGTGGCACAGAACTCCCTCGGAATGGGAAAAGGGGTCATTTTCGTGTTGCCACATTGCATAGGAACGCCATGAAACTTCCAGAGGCATTTGCAGCAGAAAGGCACGTGCACTCAAAAATTTTAATATTTTTCACGCATAGACCCCGTCAAACGCTAGAAGTTGGCGGGGATGTCTCTCTTGTGGCTCACGGGGCTGTTAGGGTCGCACAGAAATGCCTCGGAATGGGAAAACGGGTCATTTTTGTGTGGCCACATTGCATAGGAACGGCATGAAACTTCCAGAGGCATTTGCAGCAGGAATGCATGTGCACTCAAAAACGTCTATATTTTTCACGGATAGACCCCGTGAAACGCTATAAATTGGCGGGGATGTCTCTCTTGTGGCTCACGGGCGCTGTTAGTTAGGGTCGCACAGAAATCCCTCGGAATGGGAAAAGGGGTCATTTTCGTGTTGCCACATTGCGTACGAACGGCATGAAACTTCCAGAGGCATCTGCAGCAGAAATGCATGTGCACTCAAAAACGTCTATATTTTTCACGGATAGACCCCGTGAAACGCTAGAAATTGGCGGGGATGTGTCTCTTGTGGCTCACGGGGCTGTTAGGGTCGCACAGAAATCCCTCGGAATGGGAAAACGGGTCATTTTCGTGTTGCCACAATTGGCATACGAACG
>NW_027422828.1:912500-915000 GCF_048934315.1 Petromyzon marinus
CTTTTCTCGTTTTGGTGCGTGCTACATTTTTACGGATAGACCCCGTGAAACGCTAGAAATTGGCGGGGATGTGTCTCTTGTGGCTCACGGGGCTGTTAGGGTGGCACAGAAATCCCTCGGAATGGGAAAACGGGTCATTTTCGTGTTGCCACATTGCATGCGAACGGCATGAAACTTCCAGAGGCATTTGCAGCAGGAATGCATGTGCAGTCAAAAAAGTTAATATTTTTCACGGATAGACCCCGTGAAACGCTAGAAATTGGCGGCGATGTCTCTCTTGTGGCTCACGGGGCTGTTAGGGTGGCACAGAAATCCCTCGGAATGGGAAAACGGGTCATTTTCGTGTCGCCACATTGCATGCGAACCGCATGAAACTTCCAGAGGCATTTGCAGCAGAAATGCATGTGCAGTCAAAAAATTGAATATTTTTCACGGATAGACCCCGTGAAACGCTAGAAATTGGCGGGGATGTGTCTCTTGTGGCTCACGGGGCTGTTAGGGTGGCACAGAAATCCCTCGGAATGGGAAAAAACGGGTCATTTTCGTGTCGCCACATTGCATGCGAACCGCATGAAACTTCCAGAGGCATTTGCAGCAGGAATGCATGTGCACTCAAAAAATGTGATATTTTTCACGGAGAGACCCCGTGAAACGCTAGAAGTGGGCGGGGATGTCTCTCTTGTGGCTCACGGGGCTGTTAGGGTGGCACAGAAATCCCTCGGAATGGGAAAACGGGTCATTTTCGTGTCGCCACATTGCATACGAACCGCATGAAACTTCCAGAGGCATTTGCAGCAGGAATGCATGTGCACTCAAAAAAGTGAATATTTCTCACGGATAGACCCCGTGATACGCTAGAAATTGGCGGGGATGTCTCTCTTGTGGCTCACGGGGCTGTTAGGGTGGCACAGAAATCCCTCGGAATGGGAAAACGGGTCATTTTCGTGTCGCCACATTGCATGCGAACCGCATGCAACTTCCAGAGGCATTTGCAGCAGAAATGCATGTGCAGTCAAAAAAAAATTGATATTTTTCACGGATAGACCCCGTGAAACGCTAGAAATTGGCGGGGATGTGTCTCTTGTGGCTCACGGGGCTGTTCGGGTCGCACAGAAATCCCTGGGAATGGGAAAACGGGTCATTTTCGTGTTGCCACATTGCGTACGAACCGCATGAAACTTCCAGAGGCATTTGCAGCAGGAATGCATGTGCACTCAAAAACTTCTATATGTTTCATGGATAGACCCCGTGAAACGCTAGAAATTGGCGGGGATGTGTCTCTTGTGGCTCACGGGGCTGTTAGGGTGGCACAGAACTCCCTCGGAATGGGAAAAGGGGTCATTTTCGTGTTGCCACATTGCATAGGAACGCCATGAAACTTCCAGAGGCATTTGCAGCAGAAAGGCACGTGCACTCAAAAATTTTAATATTTTTCACGCATAGACCCCGTCAAACGCTAGAAGTTGGCGGGGATGTCTCTCTTGTGGCTCACGGGGCTGTTAGGGTCGCACAGAAATGCCTCGGAATGGGAAAACGGGTCATTTTTGTGTGGCCACATTGCATAGGAACGGCATGAAACTTCCAGAGGCATTTGCAGCAGGAATGCATGTGCACTCAAAAACGTCTATATTTTTCACGGATAGACCCCGTGAAACGCTATAAATTGGCGGGGATGTCTCTCTTGTGGCTCACGGGCGCTGTTAGTTAGGGTCGCACAGAAATCCCTCGGAATGGGAAAAGGGGTCATTTTCGTGTTGCCACATTGCGTACGAACGGCATGAAACTTCCAGAGGCATCTGCAGCAGAAATGCATGTGCACTCAAAAACGTCTATATTTTTCACGGATAGACCCCGTGAAACGCTAGAAATTGGCGGGGATGTGTCTCTTGTGGCTCACGGGGCTGTTAGGGTCGCACAGAAATCCCTCGGAATGGGAAAACGGGTCATTTTCGTGTTGCCACAATTGGCATACGAACGGCATGAAACTTCCAGAGGCATTTGCAGCAGAAATGCATGTGCACTCAAAAACGTGAATATTTTTTCACGGATAGACCCCGTCAAACGCTCGAATTTGGCGGGGATGTTTCTCTTGTGGGTCACGGGGCTGTTCGGCTCGCACAGAACTCCCTTGGTCCACCTGATTCGTGCATACAGGCAGCAACTAAAACTCTGTAAACCTGCTGTGAGGACATCTAAACAGTGGACCAGTGAGGCTGTGGAAGATTTGCGGGCGTGCTTAGACTGTACTGACTGGGATATGTTCACGACTGCTACCAATAGTCTGGATGAACTCACAGAGGCTGTGTACATCAGCTTCTGTGAGGACTGCTGTATCCCAACACGTACCAGGGTGAACTTTAACAACAACAAGCCCTGGTTCTCAGCAAAGCTCAAAAGGTTGAGGTTGGAGAAGGAGGAAGCGTTTAGGAGTGGGGATAGAGACAGATTCAAGGAGTCGAAGAACAGGTTTAGCAAAGCGGTGAGAGAGGCTAAACGACTG
>NW_027422828.1:925000-927500 GCF_048934315.1 Petromyzon marinus
GCTCACGGGGCTGTTAGGGTGGCACAGAAATCCCTCGGAATGGGAAAAAACGGGTCATTTTCGTGTCGCCACATTGCATGCGAACCGCATGAAACTTCCAGAGGCATTTGCAGCAGGAATGCATGTGCACTCAAAAAATGTGATATTTTTCACGGAGAGACCCCGTGAAACGCTAGAAGTGGGCGGGGATGTCTCTCTTGTGGCTCACGGGGCTGTTAGGGTGGCACAGAAATCCCTCGGAATGGGAAAACGGGTCATTTTCGTGTCGCCACATTGCATACGAACCGCATGAAACTTCCAGAGGCATTTGCAGCAGGAATGCATGTGCACTCAAAAAAGTGAATATTTCTCACGGATAGACCCCGTGATACGCTAGAAATTGGCGGGGATGTCTCTCTTGTGGCTCACGGGGCTGTTAGGGTGGCACAGAAATCCCTCGGAATGGGAAAACGGGTCATTTTCGTGTCGCCACATTGCATGCGAACCGCATGCAACTTCCAGAGGCATTTGCAGCAGAAATGCATGTGCAGTCAAAAAAAAATTGATATTTTTCACGGATAGACCCCGTGAAACGCTAGAAATTGGCGCGGATGTGTCTCTTGTGGCTCACGGGGCTGTTCGGGTCGCACAGAAATCCCTGGGAATGGGAAAACGGGTCATTTTCGTGTTGCCACATTGCGTACGAACCGCATGAAACTTCCAGAGGCATTTGCAGCAGGAA
The DNA here is from genome assembly GCF_048934315.1 of Petromyzon marinus. Lineage (NCBI taxonomy): Eukaryota > Metazoa > Chordata > Hyperoartia > Petromyzontiformes > Petromyzontidae > Petromyzon > Petromyzon marinus. Next base: position 925,722 of record NW_027422828.1, read on the forward strand.
TGCATGTGCACTCAAAAACTTCTATATGTTTCACGGATAGACCCCGTGAAACGCTAGAAATTGGCGGGGATGTGTCTCTTGTGGCTCACGGGGCTGTTAGGGTGGCACAGAACTCCCTCGGAATGGGAAAAGGGGTCATTTTCGTGTTGCCACATTGCATAGGAACGCCATGAAACTTCCAGAGGCATTTGCAGCAGAAAGGCACGTGCACTCAAAAATTTTAATATTTTTCACGCATAGACCCCGTCAAACGCTAGAAGTTGGCGGGGATGTCTCTCTTGTGGCTCACGGGGCTGTTAGGGTCGCACAGAAATGCCTCGGAATGGGAAAACGGGTCATTTTTGTGTGGCCACATTGCATAGGAACGGCATGAAACTTCCAGAGGCATTTGCAGCAGGAATGCATGTGCACTCAAAAACGTCTATATTTTTCACGGATAGACCCCGTGAAACGCTATAAATTGGCGGGGATGTCTCTCTTGTGGCTCACGGGCGCTGTTAGTTAGGGTCGCACAGAAATCCCTCGGAATGGGAAAAGGGGTCATTTTCGTGTTGCCACATTGCGTACGAACGGCATGAAACTTCCAGAGGCATCTGCAGCAGAAATGCATGTGCACTCAAAAACGTCTATATTTTTCACGGATAGACCCCGTGAAACGCTAGAAATTGGCGGGGATGTGTCTCTTGTGGCTCACGGGGCTGTTAGGGTCGCACAGAAATCCCTCGGAATGGGAAAACGGGTCATTTTCGTGTTGCCACAATTGGCATACGAACGGCATGAAACTTCCAGAGGCATTTGCAGCAGAAATGCATGTGCACTCAAAAACGTGAATATTTTTTCACGGATAGACCCCGTCAAACGCTCGAATTTGGCGGGGATGTTTCTCTTGTGGGTCACGGGGCTGTTCGGCTCGCACAGAACTCCCTTGGTCCACCTGATTCGTGCATACAGGCAGCAACTAAAACTCTGTAAACCTGCTGTGAGGACATCTAAACAGTGGACCAGTGAGGCTGTGGAAGATTTGCGGGCGTGCTTAGACTGTACTGACTGGGATATGTTCACGACTGCTACCAATAGTCTGGATGAACTCACAGAGGCTGTGTACATCAGCTTCTGTGAGGACTGCTGTATCCCAACACGTACCAGGGTGAACTTTAACAACAACAAGCCCTGGTTCTCAGCAAAGCTCAAAAGGTTGAGGTTGGAGAAGGAGGAAGCGTTTAGGAGTGGGGATAGAGACAGATTCAAGGAGTCGAAGAACAGGTTTAGCAAAGCGGTGAGAGAGGCTAAACGACTGTACTCAGAGACACTAAAACACCAGTTCTCTACTAACGACGCTGCTTCTGTCTGCCAAAGGGCTCAGGCACATCATCAACTACAAACCCAGAGCGCCCCACACCACTAACGACTCCCGCCTAGCCAACGACCTGAACGAGTTCTACCGTAGATTTGAAAGACAATTGGACTGTCCTGAACCACCCCTTCCCACCCAAGAGGCCCCATCCCCCACCCATACTACAGAAACGACTCTCTCCTTTCAGGAGGGAGAAGTTAATGGGCTTTTCAAGAGGCAGAATCCACGCAAAGCAGCCGGGCCGGACTCTGTCTCTCCAGCCACCCTCAGGCACTGCGCTGACCAGCTGTCTCCGGTGTTCACCAACATCTTTAACACCTCCCTGGAGACATGCCATGTACCAGCCTGTCTCAAGTCCTCCACCATCATCGCTGTGCCCAAAAAGCTAAGGCCAACAGGACTAAATGATTACAGACCGGTCGCCC
>NW_027422828.1:937500-940000 GCF_048934315.1 Petromyzon marinus
AAATTGGCGGGGATGTGTCTCTTGTGGCTCACGGGGCTGTTAGGGTGGCACAGAAATCCCTCGGAATGGGAAAACGGGTCATTTTCGTGTTGCCACATTGCATGCGAACGGCATGAAACTTCCAGAGGCATTTGCAGCAGGAATGCATGTGCAGTCAAAAAAGTGAATATTTTTCACGGATAGACCCCGTGAAACGCTAGAAATTGGCGGCGATGTCTCTCTTGTGGCTCACGGGGCTGTTAGGGTGGCACAGAAATCCCTCGGAATGGGAAAACGGGTCATTTTCGTGTCGCCACATTGCATGCGAACCGCATGAAACTTCCAGAGGCATTTGCAGCAGAAATGCATGTGCAGTCAAAAAATTGAATATTTTTCACGGATAGACCCCGTGAAACGCTAGAAATTGGCGGGGATGTGTCTCTTGTGGCTCACGGGGCTGTTAGGGTGGCACAGAAATCCCTCGGAATGGGAAAAAACGGGTCATTTTCGTGTCGCCACATTGCATGCGAACCGCATGAAACTTCCAGAGGCATTTGCAGCAGGAATGCATGTGCACTCAAAAAATGTGATATTTTTCACGGAGAGACCCCGTGAAACGCTAGAAGTGGGCGGGGATGTCTCTCTTGTGGCTCACGGGGCTGTTAGGGTGGCACAGAAATCCCTCGGAATGGGAAAACGGGTCATTTTCGTGTCGCCACATTGCATACGAACCGCATGAAACTTCCAGAGGCATTTGCAGCAGGAATGCATGTGCACTCAAAAAAGTGAATATTTCTCACGGATAGACCCCGTGATACGCTAGAAATTGGCGGGGATGTCTCTCTTGTGGCTCACGGGGCTGTTAGGGTGGCACAGAAATCCCTCGGAATGGGAAAACGGGTCATTTTCGTGTCGCCACATTGCATGCGAACCGCATGCAACTTCCAGAGGCATTTGCAGCAGAAATGCATGTGCAGTCAAAAAAAAATTGATATTTTTCACGGATAGACCCCGTGAAACGCTAGAAATTGGCGGGGATGTGTCTCTTGTGGCTCACGGGGCTGTTCGGGTCGCACAGAAATCCCTGGGAATGGGAAAACGGGTCATTTTCGTGTTGCCACATTGCGTACGAACCGCATGAAACTTCCAGAGGCATTTGCAGCAGGAATGCATGTGCACTCAAAAACTTCTATATGTTTCACGGATAGACCCCGTGAAACGCTAGAAATTGGCGGGGATGTGTCTCTTGTGGCTCACGGGGCTGTTAGGGTGGCACAGAACTCCCTCGGAATGGGAAAAGGGGTCATTTTCGTGTTGCCACATTGCATAGGAACGCCATGAAACTTCCAGAGGCATTTGCAGCAGAAAGGCACGTGCACTCAAAAATTTTAATATTTTTCACGCATAGACCCCGTCAAACGCTAGAAGTTGGCGGGGATGTCTCTCTTGTGGCTCACGGGGCTGTTAGGGTCGCACAGAAATGCCTCGGAATGGGAAAACGGGTCATTTTTGTGTGGCCACATTGCATAGGAACGGCATGAAACTTCCAGAGGCATTTGCAGCAGGAATGCATGTGCACTCAAAAACGTCTATATTTTTCACGGATAGACCCCGTGAAACGCTATAAATTGGCGGGGATGTCTCTCTTGTGGCTCACGGGCGCTGTTAGTTAGGGTCGCACAGAAATCCCTCGGAATGGGAAAAGGGGTCATTTTCGTGTTGCCACATTGCGTACGAACGGCATGAAACTTCCAGAGGCATCTGCAGCAGAAATGCATGTGCACTCAAAAACGTCTATATTTTTCACGGATAGACCCCGTGAAACGCTAGAAATTGGCGGGGATGTGTCTCTTGTGGCTCACGGGGCTGTTAGGGTCGCACAGAAATCCCTCGGAATGGGAAAACGGGTCATTTTCGTGTTGCCACAATTGGCATACGAACGGCATGAAACTTCCAGAGGCATTTGCAGCAGAAATGCATGTGCACTCAAAAACGTGAATATTTTTTCACGGATAGACCCCGTCAAACGCTCGAATTTGGCGGGGATGTTTCTCTTGTGGGTCACGGGGCTGTTCGGCTCGCACAGAACTCCCTTGGTCCACCTGATTCGTGCATACAGGCAGCAACTAAAACTCTGTAAACCTGCTGTGAGGACATCTAAACAGTGGACCAGTGAGGCTGTGGAAGATTTGCGGGCGTGCTTAGACTGTACTGACTGGGATATGTTCACGACTGCTACCAATAGTCTGGATGAACTCACAGAGGCTGTGTACATCAGCTTCTGTGAGGACTGCTGTATCCCAACACGTACCAGGGTGAACTTTAACAACAACAAGCCCTGGTTCTCAGCAAAGCTCAAAAGGTTGAGGTTGGAGAAGGAGGAAGCGTTTAGGAGTGGGGATAGAGACAGATTCAAGGAGTCGAAGAACAGGTTTAGCAAAGCGGTGAGAGAGGCTAAACGACTGTACTCAGAGACACTAAAACACCAGTTCTCTACTAACGACGCTGCTTCTGTCTGCCA
>NW_027422828.1:945000-947500 GCF_048934315.1 Petromyzon marinus
TGATGTAGTCCAAAAATAAAGAATTAAAATAACAAAGTCTAATCTATATAAGTGCTCTTGAATAGGCTTCGTGTAAAAAAATAGCAATAAAAAAATACCAAGTCTTCGTCTTGGAAAATAACAAAATCTAAAAGAAAAGTCTTCTTTGTGGAAAATAGTAAAATAAAAAACCAAGACTTCACCTTGGAAAATAACAAAATCTAATCTAAAACATCTTAAATAAAGCTGGTTTGTAGTCTTCTCTCGAACTGATGTAGTGCAAAAATAAAGAATTAAAATAACAAAGTCTAATCTATATAAGTGCTCTTGAATAAAGCTTCCTGTAAAAAATAGCAAAAAAAATACCAAGTCTTCGTCTTGGAAAATAACAAAATCTAAAAGAAAAGAAAAGTCTTCTTTGTGGAAAATAGTAAAATAAAAAAAACCAAGACTTCACCTTGGAAAATAACAAAATCTAATCTAAAACATCTTAAATAAAGCTTATTTCTAATCTTCTTTGTAGGCAGAAAATAGTAAGTTACAGGACTCTCGAACTGATGTAGTCCAAAAATAAAGAATTAAAATAACAAAGTCTAATCTATATAAGTGCTCTTGAATAAGCTTCGTGTAAAAAAATAGCAATATAATAAAAATACCAAGTCTTCGTCTTGGAAAATAACAAAATCTAAAAGAAAGGTCTTCTTTATGGAAAATAGTAAAATAAGAATACCAAGACTTCACCTTGGAAAATAACAAAACCATCTTGAAAAAATCTTATTTTTAATCTTCTTTGTAGGCAGAAAATAGTAAGGCAAAAATAAAGTCCCCTCTAAGCTCTAAAGTAACAAATACGACGTGTAAAAAAAAAAAACTAACAATAAAAAAAAGAACCAAGACTCCGTCTTGGAAAATAACAATCTAAATTGTGGAAAATAGTAAAATGAAATAAAAACCGACTTCACCTTCGAAAATAACAAAATCAATCTAAAACAAATGACATCTTAAAACAAAACTATTATTTGTTTCGGAGGTTGTCTATGACTGTTCATAGACCGCATAATTTCCACAGAACATTCTCAGAATATCAAGAGAGAAAAGCAGCGTTCTGCGGGAAATCATCTTGGCCAGTGATGTCGTTCTGGGTTTGGTCAGGCCCAGGGAGGTAAGTACCTCGTTATTCTCAAGGGGCCACTTTCCTCTTGCCCCAACCGGGAATCCAAAGAATGTGACCTTGCTAGCCTTCGTCAGCACTTTGACTTGATCACCAAGAGGGGTATAGTACGAAACTTTGTGCGAGGCAGCATCTGACAAGGTATTCTTTGAAAGCTCAAAACGGACGGTGACATCGATCACAACCGCCTCCTCATCTTTTGCAAACACGAGGTCAGGCTTTCTCATCTCTCCCGTCTCGGATATGAACCGTGGCTCTTTGTATACAGACCAGCCCAATCTAGCCGCTTCGTCTGCCAGAATGTTACTGATCTTGTTATGTCGCGCAATTCTTGCTTTCTGTACTGCAGGACATTGACCGAGAATGTGCGAAAGGGACTCGAGTCTGGCAGAGCATTTCCTGCAGGAACGTAAGGCCCCATCTCTGCCTCTGTTCAAGCTTTCTCTTGTTGGGTAAATATTTGCCCTTAGTTGTAGTGCTGCGATAAAGAAGCATTGTTTAAAGCCGCACCATGGCCTCAACCAAGCATTACTGATTCTATCATGCGCAAAGTTTACAATGCCCCTTCCTTGAACCGGCTTTTCGCACCATCTCTGAAATTCATGCTCCCTCCAATCGCAGGGTCTCGGATATACAGGTTCTTTTGACACCGAGTCCCTGAGAACGAATGTTGGGATTGCATCACTGTCACCCCCTGCTCGTACCCACAAATTACGGTATTCTTCCTCCATACCCTGCGAGGACACAATATTACGGGTGATAGCATCGGACGAGTTTGCTATACGTTGCAGCCTTCTAACTTGAACCGAAGGGATTGTTTTTTCCAGTTTCAAGATGGCAAGGCCTCCGTCTCGGGCTCTGGCATATAACAGTCCATCACAAGTTGAAGCGGGAAGGTGGAGCCATCCTTTTACCGCCTTTCTAATCTCTTGGTCCAACCCACGGAGAGTTGATTGCTTGCAGTCCGAGTGGTCTGCAGGATATAACAATCTGGGTAGGGCATAGGCATTGAGTAGTTCAACCTTCTGAGTTGGCTTCAGAGGCGCCTCATCGATTTTCGAGATCCATGTCTTTAGCTGACAATGTAGATCAGGCTGTATAGTGCCAGTCCAAGGGCCAATTTTCAGACCAAGGTATTTCGTTGATTCATCAGGTTGGATCATATGGACATCTTTATTTTTGATAGTCCATGGGTCGCAGTTGTTCACCGTATATGAATCTTTGGTTGGGCTTATCATGAAGCCCTGGCACTTTCTGGCCTGAACCTCCAATCCCGATAGCCCACAAAATGATTCCAAGATCGCTAGATTGGCGGCCATACCAACCCAAGATTCGCTCACCAACACCAAA
>NW_027422828.1:957500-960000 GCF_048934315.1 Petromyzon marinus
TTCCAGAGGCATTTGCAGCAGAAAGGCACGTGCACTCAAAAATTTTAATATTTTTCACGCATAGACCCCGTCAAACGCTAGAAGTTGGCGGGGATGTCTCTCTTGTGGCTCACGGGGCTGTTAGGGTCGCACAGAAATGCCTCGGAATGGGAAAACGGGTCATTTTTGTGTGGCCACATTGCATAGGAACGGCATGAAACTTCCAGAGGCATTTGCAGCAGGAATGCATGTGCACTCAAAAACGTCTATATTTTTCACGGATAGACCCCGTGAAACGCTATAAATTGGCGGGGATGTCTCTCTTGTGGCTCACGGGCGCTGTTAGTTAGGGTCGCACAGAAATCCCTCGGAATGGGAAAAGGGGTCATTTTCGTGTTGCCACATTGCGTACGAACGGCATGAAACTTCCAGAGGCATCTGCAGCAGAAATGCATGTGCACTCAAAAACGTCTATATTTTTCACGGATAGACCCCGTGAAACGCTAGAAATTGGCGGGGATGTGTCTCTTGTGGCTCACGGGGCTGTTAGGGTCGCACAGAAATCCCTCGGAATGGGAAAACGGGTCATTTTCGTGTTGCCACAATTGGCATACGAACGGCATGAAACTTCCAGAGGCATTTGCAGCAGAAATGCATGTGCACTCAAAAACGTGAATATTTTTTCACGGATAGACCCCGTCAAACGCTCGAATTTGGCGGGGATGTTTCTCTTGTGGGTCACGGGGCTGTTCGGCTCGCACAGAACTCCCTTGGTCCACCTGATTCGTGCATACAGGCAGCAACTAAAACTCTGTAAACCTGCTGTGAGGACATCTAAACAGTGGACCAGTGAGGCTGTGGAAGATTTGCGGGCGTGCTTAGACTGTACTGACTGGGATATGTTCACGACTGCTACCAATAGTCTGGATGAACTCACAGAGGCTGTGTACATCAGCTTCTGTGAGGACTGCTGTATCCCAACACGTACCAGGGTGAACTTTAACAACAACAAGCCCTGGTTCTCAGCAAAGCTCAAAAGGTTGAGGTTGGAGAAGGAGGAAGCGTTTAGGAGTGGGGATAGAGACAGATTCAAGGAGTCGAAGAACAGGTTTAGCAAAGCGGTGAGAGAGGCTAAACGACTGTACTCAGAGACACTAAAACACCAGTTCTCTACTAACGACGCTGCTTCTGTCTGCCAAAGGGCTCAGGCACATCACCAACTACAAACCCAGAGCGCCCCACACCACTAACGACTCCCGCCTAGCCAACGACCTGAACGAGTTCTACCGTAGATTTGAAAGACAATTGGACTGTCCTGAACCACCCCTTCCCACCCAAGAGGCCCCATCCCCCACCCATACTACAGAAACGACTCTCTCCTTTCAGGAGGGAGAAGTTAATGGGCTTTTCAAGAGGCAGAATCCACGCAAAGCAGCCGGGCCGGACTCTGTCTCTCCAGCCACCCTCAGGCACTGCGCTGACCAGCTGTCTCCGGTGTTCACCAACATCTTTAACACCTCCCTGGAGACATGCCATGTACCAGCCTGTCTCAAGTCCTCCACCATCATCGCTGTGCCCAAAAAGCTAAGGCCAACAGGACTAAATGATTACAGACCGGTCGCCCTTACATCTGTGGTAATGAAGTCTTTTGAGCGCCTGCTCCTGGCACACCTCAAAGCCATCACAGACCCTCTCCTGGACCCCCTTCAGTTTGCCTACAGAGCCAACAGGTCTGTGGACGACGCAGTTAACATGGCCCTCCACTTCACCCTACAGCATGTGGACGCCCCAGCATCCTACGCCAGGATCCTGTTTGTGGACTTCAGCTCTGCCTTCAACACCATCATCCCTGCCCTGCTTCAGGACAAGCTCTTCCAGCTGAACGTGCCCTACTCCACCTGCAGGTGGATCACAGACTTCCTCTCTGACAGGAAGCAGTGCGTTAAGCCGGGAACAGAAGTCTCTGACTCCAGGTCCATCAGCACGGGAACTCCTCAGGGCTGCGTCCTTTGCCCACTGCTCTTCTCCCTGTATACCAACAGCTGCGCCTCCAATCATCTGTCCGTCAAACTCTTGAAGTTTGTCGGACGACACCACCCTCATTGGGCTGATCTCTGGTGGGGATGAGTCTGACTATAGGTGGGAAGCTGACAACCTGGTGACCTGGTGTAGCCAGAACAACTTAGAGCTAAATGCTCTAAGGACAGTTGAGATGGTTGTGGACTTCAGGAAGAATACAGCCCCACTCACCGCCATCACCCTGTTAGACTCCGCAGTCAAAATTGTGGAGTCCTTCCGCTTCCTGGGCACTATTCTCTGCCGGGACCTCAAGTGGGAACTGAACATCAGCTCCCTCGCCAAGAGAGCTCAACAGAGGATGTACTTTCGACGGCAGCTGAAGAAATGCAACCTGCCAAAGACAATGATGGTGCAATTCTATACAGCGATCATTGAATCCATCCTCACCTCCTCCATAACCGTCTGGTATGCTGCTGCCACTGCCAAGGACAAGAGCAGACTG
>NW_027422828.1:965000-967500 GCF_048934315.1 Petromyzon marinus
ACGAGGTCAGGCTTTCTCATCTCTCCCGTCTCGGATATGAACCGTGGCTCTTTGTATACAGACCAGCCCAATCTAGCCGCTTCGTCTGCCAGAATGTTACTGATCTTGTTATGTCGCGCAATTCTTGCTTTCTGTACTGCAGGACATTGACCGAGAATGTGCGAAAGGGACTCGAGTCTGGCAGAGCATTTCCTGCAGGAACGTAAGGCCCCATCTCTGCCTCTGTTCAAGCTTTCTCTTGTTGGGTAAATATTTGCCCTTAGTTGTAGTGCTGCGATAAAGAAGCATTGTTTAAAGCCGCACCATGGCCTCAACCAAGCATTACTGATTCTATCATGCGCAAAGTTTACAATGCCCCTTCCTTGAACCGGCTTTTCGCACCATCTCTGAAATTCATGCTCCCTCCAATCGCAGGGTCTCGGATATACAGGTTCTTTTGACACCGAGTCCCTGAGAACGAATGTTGGGATTGCATCACTGTCACCCCCTGCTCGTACCCACAAATTACGGTATTCTTCCTCCATACCCTGCGAGGACACAATATTACGGGTGATAGCATCGGACGAGTTTGCTATACGTTGCAGCCTTCTAACTTGAACCGAAGGGATTGTTTTTTCCAGTTTCAAGATGGCAAGGCCTCCGTCTCGGGCTCTGGCATATAACAGTCCATCACAAGTTGAAGCGGGAAGGTGGAGCCATCCTTTTACCGCCTTTCTAATCTCTTGGTCCAACCCACGGAGAGTTGATTGCTTGCAGTCCGAGTGGTCTGCAGGATATAACAATCTGGGTAGGGCATAGGCATTGAGTAGTTCAACCTTCTGAGTTGGCTTCAGAGGCGCCTCATCGATTTTCGAGATCCATGTCTTTAGCTGACAATGTAGATCAGGCTGTATAGTGCCAGTCCAAGGGCCAATTTTCAGACCAAGGTATTTCGCTGATTCATCAGGTTGGATCATATGGACATCTTTATTTTTGATAGTCCATGGGTCGCAGTTGTTCACCGTATATGAATCTTTGGTTGGGCTTATCATGAAGCCCTGGCACTTTCTGGCCTGAACCTCCAATCCCGATAGCCCACAAAATGATTCCAAGATCGCTAGATTGGCGGCCATACCAACCCAAGATTCGCTCACCAACACCAAATCATCAGCAAACGCAAGAGCTGTCACGTGGTCGGTATCAATGGAGTACCCAACTCCGTGTGACTCTAGGGTGCATATCAAAGGGTCCATGGCAAGATTGAAGAGCAGGGGTGACATGGGGTCACCCTGTTTGACACCAACACGTATGCTAATTTCTCGAGTCGACTCGCCATTGCTTTTGAACGAGGTCGTACACCGATCGTAGGCGTTCTGGATGATGCCCACCACGTGTTCATCTACTTTCTTGTGCCTTAACACCCATAAAATATGAGCATGCGAAACCGAGTCAAAAGCTTTCGCTATGTCGATAAACATGACAGCCAACGGCCTGTGCAATTTCTTAGCATGTCTCATAAGGTCCTGTAGCACCTTAAGATTTTCAGAGCAGCCAGATGCCGCTATAAAACCACGCTGCCTTGGGTTTAAGGGACAAGCACGAGCAAGACGTGCAGTCATTATTCTGGAAAATAATCTCAGAATAATTGAACCGATCGTTATTGGTCTCCAGTTCCCCAATTCTTTCAGCTTTTCATCATCCATAACCTTAGGAATAAGAATCGTCCTATTCTTTTTCAACTCTTTGGGAATAATTCCTGTAATCATCCATGCATTAAATAGGGCTGTCAGTGTCCGACCCTCGGGGTCGGCAGCACAGATTGCAGCCCTTGTTAGGCCATCTGGCCCAGCTGCTGACGTTGGTTTAATGGCCCGTATGGCAGTCTGAACTTCCTCCACCGAAATTAGGGGCTCAAAGTATTCGTTATTTGCAACACCTGATGACTTAAATTGGCCCAGGCCATTGAATGGCAACACCTTCTCCCATTTTTCGCAGTAAAAACGATATACATCTGCGTTCGGGATTCGGCATTCATGACGTTCAGTGCCATCCAGGACTAAGGACGCAAGAAGAGAGCGGTTCTTAAAGAAGAGCTTCTGGTGCTTCATGAAGCTTCCTCGTTTTTCCGCTCTCTTCTTCATCCAAGATCGTGTGGGTAATATCCTGGGTTTAATAATGTCGTTCTCGGGTTTTGAACGTTTGCCTTTGTTTTTCACCAATCTCATCGGACAAAGCATCAATGCTGTGGCAGTTTCTACGAGGGCATCATGTTGGCCCTCGCCGTTAAGCCAAGCCTTTATTGCCTCCATTGCAGGCTTTTCCAGGGTCCCAGAATTCTCATTCGTAAGCCGCTCAGCTGCTTGCGCGAGTATGGATGAAGTCCCCGTTGTTACATTTGGTGGGGGAGACAATGTCTCAAGAGGCCTAGAAGAAAAATGTAAGCTGTCTGACATGGGGGCCCCTGTCTTTTTACTTAGGTCCCGTCTCTTGTCAGAGACTTGCTTGTTGGTCTTAGTCCCAA
>NW_027422828.1:975000-977500 GCF_048934315.1 Petromyzon marinus
TAGACCCCGTGAAACGCTAGAAATTGGCGGCGATGTCTCTCTTGTGGCTCACGGGGCTGTTAGGGTGGCACAGAAATCCCTCGGAATGGGAAAACGGGTCATTTTCGTGTCGCCACATTGCATGCGAACCGCATGAAACTTCCAGAGGCATTTGCAGCAGAAATGCATGTGCAGTCAAAAAATTGAATATTTTTCACGGATAGACCCCGTGAAACGCTAGAAATTGGCGGGGATGTGTCTCTTGTGGCTCACGGGGCTGTTAAGGTGGCACAGAAATCCCTCGGAATGGGAAAAAACGGGTCATTTTCGTGTCGCCACATTGCATGCGAACCGCATGAAACTTCCAGAGGCATTTGCAGCAGGAATGCATGTGCACTCAAAAAATGTGATATTTTTCACGGAGAGACCCCGTGAAACGCTAGAAGTGGGCGGGGATGTCTCTCTTGTGGCTCACGGGGCTGTTAGGGTGGCACAGAAATCCCTCGGAATGGGAAAACGGGTCATTTTCGTGTCGCCACATTGCATACGAACCGCATGAAACTTCCAGAGGCATTTGCAGCAGGAATGCATGTGCACTCAAAAAAGTGAATATTTCTCACGGATAGACCCCGTGATACGCTAGAAATTGGCGGGGATGTCTCTCTTGTGGCTCACGGGGCTGTTAGGGTGGCACAGAAATCCCTCGGAATGGGAAAACGGGTCATTTTCGTGTCGCCACATTGCATGCGAACCGCATCCAACTTCCAGAGGCATTTGCAGCAGAAATGCATGTGCAGTCAAAAAAAAATTGATATTTTTCACGGATAGACCCCGTGAAACGCTAGAAATTGGCGGGGATGTGTCTCTTGTGGCTCACGGGGCTGTTCGGGTCGCACAGAAATCCCTGGGAATGGGAAAACGGGTCATTTTCGTGTTGCCACATTGCGTACGAACCGCATGAAACTTCCAGAGGCATTTGCAGCAGGAATGCATGTGCACTCAAAAACTTCTATATGTTTCACGGATAGACCCCGTGAAACGCTAGAAATTGGCGGGGATGTGTCTCTTGTGGCTCACGGGGCTGTTAGGGTGGCACAGAACTCCCTCGGAATGGGAAAAGGGGTCATTTTCGTGTTGCCACATTGCATAGGAACGCCATGAAACTTCCAGAGGCATTTGCAGCAGAAAGGCACGTGCACTCAAAAATTTTAATATTTTTCACGCATAGACCCCGTCAAACGCTAGAAGTTGGCGGGGATGTCTCTCTTGTGGCTCACGGGGCTGTTAGGGTCGCACAGAAATGCCTCGGAATGGGAAAACGGGTCATTTTTGTGTGGCCACATTGCATAGGAACGGCATGAAACTTCCAGAGGCATTTGCAGCAGGAATGCATGTGCACTCAAAAACGTCTATATTTTTCACGGATAGACCCCGTGAAACGCTATAAATTGGCGGGGATGTCTCTCTTGTGGCTCACGGGCGCTGTTAGTTAGGGTCGCACAGAAATCCCTCGGAATGGGAAAAGGGGTCATTTTCGTGTTGCCACATTGCGTACGAACGGCATGAAACTTCCAGAGGCATCTGCAGCAGAAATGCATGTGCACTCAAAAACGTCTATATTTTTCACGGATAGACCCCGTGAAACGCTAGAAATTGGCGGGGATGTGTCTCTTGTGGCTCACGGGGCTGTTAGGGTCGCACAGAAATCCCTCGGAATGGGAAAACGGGTCATTTTCGTGTTGCCACAATTGGCATACGAACGGCATGAAACTTCCAGAGGCATTTGCAGCAGAAATGCATGTGCACTCAAAAACGTGAATATTTTTTCACGGATAGACCCCGTCAAACGCTCGAATTTGGCGGGGATGTTTCTCTTGTGGGTCACGGGGCTGTTCGGCTCGCACAGAACTCCCTTGGTCCACCTGATTCGTGCATACAGGCAGCAACTAAAACTCTGTAAACCTGCTGTGAGGACATCTAAACAGTGGACCAGTGAGGCTGTGGAAGATTTGCGGGCGTGCTTAGACTGTACTGACTGGGATATGTTCACGACTGCTACCAATAGTCTGGATGAACTCACAGAGGCTGTGTACATCAGCTTCTGTGAGGACTGCTGTATCCCAACACGTACCAGGGTGAACTTTAACAACAACAAGCCCTGGTTCTCAGCAAAGCTCAAAAGGTTGAGGTTGGAGAAGGAGGAAGCGTTTAGGAGTGGGGATAGAGACAGATTCAAGGAGTCGAAGAACAGGTTTAGCAAAGCGGTGAGAGAGGCTAAACGACTGTACTCAGAGACACTAAAACACCAGTTCTCTACTAACGACGCTGCTTCTGTCTGCCAAAGGGCTCAGGCACATCACCAACTACAAACCCAGAGCGCCCCACACCACTAACGACTCCCGCCTAGCCAACGACCTGAACGAGTTCTACCGTAGATTTGAAAGACAATTGGACTGTCCTGAACCACCCCTTCCCACCCAAGAGGCCCCATCCCCCACCCATACTACAGAAACGACTCTCT
>NW_027422828.1:1000000-1002500 GCF_048934315.1 Petromyzon marinus
TTAGGGTGGCACAGAAATCCCTCGGAATGGGAAAACGGGTCATTTTCGTGTCGCCACATTGCATGCGAACCGCATGAAACTTCCAGAGGCATTTGCAGCAGAAATGCATGTGCAGTCAAAAAATTGAATATTCTTCACGGATAGACCCCGTGAAACGCTAGAAATTGGCGGGGATGTGTCTCTTGTGGCTCACGGGGCTGTTAGGGTGGCACAGAAATCCCTCGGAATGGGAAAAAACGGGTCATTTTCGTGTCGCCACATTGCATGCGAACCGCATGAAACTTCCAGAGGCATTTGCAGCAGGAATGCATGTGCACTCAAAAAATGTGATATTTTTCACGGAGAGACCCCGTGAAACGCTAGAAGTGGGCGGGGATGTCTCTCTTGTGGCTCACGGGGCTGTTAGGGTGGCACAGAAATCCCTCGGAATGGGAAAACGGGTCATTTTCGTGTCGCCACATTGCATACGAACCGCATGAAACTTCCAGAGGCATTTGCAGCAGGAATGCATGTGCACTCAAAAAAGTGAATATTTCTCACGGATAGACCCCGTGATACGCTAGAAATTGGCGGGGATGTCTCTCTTGTGGCTCACGGGGCTGTTAGGGTGGCACAGAAATCCCTCGGAATGGGAAAACGGGTCATTTTCGTGTCGCCACATTGCATGCGAACCGCATGCAACTTCCAGAGGCATTTGCAGCAGAAATGCATGTGCAGTCAAAAAAAAATTGATATTTTTCACGGATAGACCCCGTGAAACGCTAGAAATTGGCGGGGATGTGTCTCTTGTGGCTCACGGGGCTGTTCGGGTCGCACAGAAATCCCTGGGAATGGGAAAACGGGTCATTTTCGTGTTGCCACATTGCGTACGAACCGCATGAAACTTCCAGAGGCATTTGCAGCAGGAATGCATGTGCACTCAAAAACTTCTATATGTTTCACGGATAGACCCCGTGAAACGCTAGAAATTGGCGGGGATGTGTCTCTTGTGGCTCACGGGGCTGTTAGGGTGGCACAGAACTCCCTCGGAATGGGAAAAGGGGTCATTTTCGTGTTGCCACATTGCATAGGAACGCCATGAAACTTCCAGAGGCATTTGCAGCAGAAAGGCACGTGCACTCAAAAATTTTAATATTTTTCACGCATAGACCCCGTCAAACGCTAGAAGTTGGCGGGGATGTCTCTCTTGTGGCTCACGGGGCTGTTAGGGTCGCACAGAAATGCCTCGGAATGGGAAAACGGGTCATTTTTGTGTGGCCACATTGCATAGGAACGGCATGAAACTTCCAGAGGCATTTGCAGCAGGAATGCATGTGCACTCAAAAACGTCTATATTTTTCACGGATAGACCCCGTGAAACGCTATAAATTGGCGGGGATGTCTCTCTTGTGGCTCACGGGCGCTGTTAGTTAGGGTCGCACAGAAATCCCTCGGAATGGGAAAAGGGGTCATTTTCGTGTTGCCACATTGCGTACGAACGGCATGAAACTTCCAGAGGCATCTGCAGCAGAAATGCATGTGCACTCAAAAACGTCTATATTTTTCACGGATAGACCCCGTGAAACGCTAGAAATTGGCGGGGATGTGTCTCTTGTGGCTCACGGGGCTGTTAGGGTCGCACAGAAATCCCTCGGAATGGGAAAACGGGTCATTTTCGTGTTGCCACAATTGGCATACGAACGGCATGAAACTTCCAGAGGCATTTGCAGCAGAAATGCATGTGCACTCAAAAACGTGAATATTTTTTCACGGATAGACCCCGTCAAACGCTCGAATTTGGCGGGGATGTTTCTCTTGTGGGTCACGGGGCTGTTCGGCTCGCACAGAACTCCCTTGGTCCACCTGATTCGTGCATACAGGCAGCAACTAAAACTCTGTAAACCTGCTGTGAGGACATCTAAACAGTGGACCAGTGAGGCTGTGGAAGATTTGCGGGCGTGCTTAGACTGTACTGACTGGGATATGTTCACGACTGCTACCAATAGTCTGGATGAACTCACAGAGGCTGTGTACATCAGCTTCTGTGAGGACTGCTGTATCCCAACACGTACCAGGGTGAACTTTAACAACAACAAGCCCTGGTTCTCAGCAAAGCTCAAAAGGTTGAGGTTGGAGAAGGAGGAAGCGTTTAGGAGTGGGGATAGAGACAGATTCAAGGAGTCGAAGAACAGGTTTAGCAAAGCGGTGAGAGAGGCTAAACGACTGTACTCAGAGACACTAAAACACCAGTTCTCTACTAACGACGCTGCTTCTGTCTGCCAAAGGGCTCAGGCACATCACCAACTACAAACCCAGAGCGCCCCACACCACTAACGACTCCCGCCTAGCCAACGACCTGAACGAGTTCTACCGTAGATTTGAAAGACAATTGGACTGTCCTGAACCACCCCTTCCCACCCAAGAGGCCCCATCCCCCACCCATACTACAGAAACGACTCTCTCCTTTCAGGAGGGAGAAGTTAATGGGCTTTTCAAGAGGCAGAATCCACGCAAAGCAGCC
>NW_027422828.1:1037500-1040000 GCF_048934315.1 Petromyzon marinus
GGGAAACAACCTGCCGCCGGCACACCACTTCGTCCTCACATGAGGTTACCATTGTCCATACAATAGTGCAGGTGCGATGGAAATCTTTTCTCGTTTTGGTGCGTGCTACATTTTTACGGATAGACCCCGTGAAACGCTAGAAATTGGCGGGGATGTGTCTCTTGTGGCTCACGGGGCTGTTAGGGTGGCACAGAAATCCCTCGGAATGGGAAAACGGGTCATTTTCGTGTTGCCACATTGCATGCGAACGGCATGAAACTTCCAGAGGCATTTGCAGCAGGAATGCATGTGCAGTCAAAAAAGTGAATATTTTTCACGGATAGACCCCGTGAAACGCTAGAAATTGGCGGCGATGTCTCTCTTGTGGCTCACGGGGCTGTTAGGGTGGCACAGAAATCCCTCGGAATGGGAAAACGGGTCATTTTCGTGTCGCCACATTGCATGCGAACCGCATGAAACTTCCAGAGGCATTTGCAGCAGAAATGCATGTGCAGTCAAAAAATTGAATATTTTTCACGGATAGACCCCGTGAAACGCTAGAAATTGGCGGGGATGTGTCTTTTGTGGCTCACGGGGCTGTTAGGGTGGCACAGAAATCCCTCGGAATGGGAAAAAACGGGTCATTTTCGTGTCGCCACATTGCATGCGAACCGCATGAAACTTCCAGAGGCATTTGCAGCAGGAATGCATGTGCACTCAAAAAATGTGATATTTTTCACGGAGAGACCCCGTGAAACGCTAGAAGTGGGCGGGGATGTCTCTCTTGTGGCTCACGGGGCTGTTAGGGTGGCACAGAAATCCCTCGGAATGGGAAAACGGGTCATTTTCGTGTCGCCACATTGCATACGAACCGCATGAAACTTCCAGAGGCATTTGCAGCAGGAATGCATGTGCACTCAAAAAAGTGAATATTTCTCACGGATAGACCCCGTGATACGCTAGAAATTGGCGGGGATGTCTCTCTTGTGGCTCACGGGGCTGTTAGGGTGGCACAGAAATCCCTCGGAATGGGAAAACGGGTCATTTTCGTGTCGCCACATTGCATGCGAACCGCATGCAACTTCCAGAGGCATTTGCAGCAGAAATGCATGTGCAGTCAAAAAAAAATTGATATTTTTCACGGATAGACCCCGTGAAACGCTAGAAATTAGCGGGGATGTGTCTCTTGTGGCTCACGGGGCTGTTCGGGTCGCACAGAAATCCCTGGGAATGGGAAAACGGGTCATTTTCGTGTTGCCATATTGCGTACGAACCGCATGAAACTTCCAGAGGCATTTGCAGCAGGAATGCATGTGCACTCAAAAACTTCTATATGTTTCACGGATAGACCCCGTGAAACGCTAGAAATTGGCGGGGATGTGTCTCTTGTGGCTCACGGGGCTGTTAGGGTGGCACAGAACTCCCTCGGAATGGGAAAAGGGGTCATTTTCGTGTTGCCACATTGCATAGGAACGCCATGAAACTTCCAGAGGCATTTGCAGCAGAAAGGCACGTGCACTCAAAAATTTTAATATTTTTCACGCATAGACCCCGTCAAACGCTAGAAGTTGGCGGGGATGTCTCTCTTGTGGCTCACGGGGCTGTTAGGGTCGCACAGAAATGCCTCGGAATGGGAAAACGGGTCATTTTTGTGTGGCCACATTGCATAGGAACGGCATGAAACTTCCAGAGGCATTTGCAGCAGGAATGCATGTGCACTCAAAAACGTCTATATTTTTCACGGATAGACCCCGTGAAACGCTATAAATTGGCGGGGATGTCTCTCTTGTGGCTCACGGGCGCTGTTAGTTAGGGTCGCACAGAAATCCCTCGGAATGGGAAAAGGGGTCATTTTCGTGTTGCCACATTGCGTACGAACGGCATGAAACTTCCAGAGGCATCTGCAGCAGAAATGCATGTGCACTCAAAAACGTCTATATTTTTCACGGATAGACCCCGTGAAACGCTAGAAATTGGCGGGGATGTGTCTCTTGTGGCTCACGGGGCTGTTAGGGTCGCACAGAAATCCCTCGGAATGGGAAAACGGGTCATTTTCGTGTTGCCACAATTGGCATACGAACGGCATGAAACTTCCAGAGGCATTTGCAGCAGAAATGCATGTGCACTCAAAAACGTGAATATTTTTTCACGGATAGACCCCGTCAAACGCTCGAATTTGGCGGGGATGTTTCTCTTGTGGGTCACGGGGCTGTTCGGCTCGCACAGAACTCCCTTGGTCCACCTGATTCGTGCATACAGGCAGCAACTAAAACTCTGTAAACCTGCTGTGAGGACATCTAAACAGTGGACCAGTGAGGCTGTGGAAGATTTGCGGGCGTGCTTAGACTGTACTGACTGGGATATGTTCACGACTGCTACCAATAGTCTGGATGAACTCACAGAGGCTGTGTACATCAGCTTCTGTGAGGACTGCTGTATCCCAACACGTACCAGGGTGAACTTTAACAACAACAAGCCCTGGTTCTCAGCAAAGCTCAAAAGGTTGAGGTTGGAGAAGGAG
>NW_027422828.1:1045000-1047500 GCF_048934315.1 Petromyzon marinus
GCAAATAGTATAAGGTCGTCTGCAAACATCATTGAATTTACTTTCTGATTTCCTACATTAACTCCTATATATGTCGGCAAGTTATCCAATAGTTCATCCATAATCATGTTAAATAGTAGCGGTGAAAGTGGATCACCTTGCTTTACGCCTCTTTTTAGATTTATGTTACGCATTGTTGTCGATCCAAATACAATATCAGTTAGATTACACTTATAGATGTTGGTCAAGTACGTTGTTGATTCCTTTGATAAGTTAAATCGCTTTAAGGCTCTAATAATCGATTCGTGGCTGACAGAATCGAATGCCTTACTGAGGTCTATTGACACTATTTGCGTGTTTTCGTGCTTTTGCCTGGCGTTGTGTATGATGAAGTGTAGTAATGCACTATTTTCGAAACATCCGTCTACCGGGAGGAATGCTTTCTGCCTGTAATTAAGCTTTAATTGCTGTCCTAGACGATAACTTAAAATTTTGTGTAATAGCCTAATTACAATTGATGAGATGGTTATGGGTCTCCAATTTGAGGGTTTTTCTAAATCCTCTTTAGTTTTAGGTATAAGTCTTGTTCTGTGTTGTTTCCATATTTGTGGTATATCCTGTAAATAAAGGATGATATTTAAGATATCTAGTAAATATTTTATTGGTAAAGTCCTAAGATCGCTAAGAATAATGTTGTCCTGTCCAGGTGACTTATCCTTCATAATTGCTAGGGTCTTAATCAACTCATCTAAGGTGATTGCTTTTACGATATCGATGCAGGATTGGTCGTTTTTTAATTTAAAGGGTATATTATCTGGAGGAGAGTTTGACTCGAATAAAGTAACGAATGTTCCCCGTATGCTTTCTTCAGTTGGGTATATACTTGGCCCCGATCTATCTGAAGTAATCTCGTCTAATAGAGCTTTCTTGTTCGTATGGTATAAATATTGATACCTCCTGTATTTAGTTTGCTTTGATTGTCTTCGATGCCTATTCTCATCTTTCTCCTGTTGGTTTACACGATCTTTCCTATTAATTGGTTTACTTCTATTTAAAAACTTTTCTACATGAGAATTGAGTAGCAGTAACGCCTGATTGTGACTTAAATTCTCGATCTTTAGATCGGTAATTATGACCTGAAGATCCTCAGCTGCTGTCAGTGATTGTTCTTTTTCGGCCCTTATTGCTGGCTGATCTCCTTCAGAAGGTGTAGTTGTTATTTCCGATGTTGTCGGTAAAACTAAGTTAACAAGGCATTGATTTTCTACCTTATAGGTGGTTTCTTTCAATGTCCTTACCAATTCCTTATACTTGATATTTCTCCGCTTCCCTTTAATCGCTTCTAGCGTTCTGTGTGGCATAACTGAGTTCTGTATTAGTTGATTCATGTTTATGTCCTCATCATTCTGTTGGGCTTCTTTATGGGCCATAATTTCTACCTCTTCTTCTCCCCATCTAACTTTCCTTCCTGGTGCGTTTTGCTGTAGTCTAGCTTCATGTTCTGTCGGATGAGTTCGTCTAGTATGTACCCCTAAACCTGTTTTCGTAGTAAAACCTCTGCTACAATATGAACAACTAAATAGTGTTTCCTCAATTGTGGTGGTTATAGCACTAGTTTTACCTATTAAACTTTTGCAAGTTCTTCCGTAGTGTGACGCTATCTTGTGTATGCTATCTGCTGTGCGATTACAAATTCGACATTTATACGTTTTGTTTGCGTGCGGATGTACCCGTGTCATATGTGATGACCAAGTTCTATGGTCTAGGAAAACAAGATTGCATGGATAACATTTGTTCTGATCTGTGCATGGGTAGTCCCATGAAAACATGTCCGAAAGGATAAATTCCGTAGTCAGCTCGTCTGTTAATCGCTCATTCATGAGCGATGTTAGTTCGTCACCGAGTAGTCCGTCCGGTTTATTTTCTTTATAATTCGCGACTTACGTTTATAGCACACAGGGTTGTCGGCCCAAGTGTATGCTATTGTGATCAGCTTTTTCACCGCACATCGGCAGCTAATCGTCGGGCAAAATTGACTCCTTCGATTTGCACTTCTAGCAATACAACTGGTGTAATGGAAAACTGTGGTGAAAGTTTCAGTGTTTCGTTTTGATTTAACCAATATATAAATGTTTCGCCTGAACCCACCATCAGCCGACTGAACTAATCAGCAAAGATCGTTACGCAAATAAGGCATGCCTGCACCATACCAGATTAGTACATTGGTATGATAGAGGGCTCAGCTGTAACATCATCATATAGTTACACGGTGGTGGTTAATTCACTTATTTGCATACGATATGCAATCAATGCAGAAAGAGCAGAGAAGAATTGCAAGTACACTTAGGAAAAAAAATACACGTAAAAGAAATTGTAGTGAGACCCAATGTACGATTTGGCGGTTTAAATCCCCTTTGGCGTCAGTCTCTTTGTTGTAGATCTTGTGGAGTTGCGTTGCGAAACCCCAGGACACGACTGCCACACGGGAAGCCACTTGTTTTCCGTGCAATACACGCAGGAG
>NW_027422828.1:1055000-1057500 GCF_048934315.1 Petromyzon marinus
CATTTGCAGCAGAAATGCATGTGCAGTCAAAAAATTGAATATTTTTCACGGATAGACCCCGTGAAACGCTAGAAATTGGCGGGGATGTGTCTCTTGTGGCTCACGGGGCTGTTAGGGTGGCACAGAAATCCCTCGGAATGGGAAAAAACGGGTCATTTTCGTGTCGCCACATTGCATGCGAACCGCATGAAACTTCCAGAGGCATTTGCAGCAGGAATGCATGTGCACTCAAAAAATGTGATATTTTTCACGGAGAGACCCCGTGAAACGCTAGAAGTGGGCGGGGATGTCTCTCTTGTGGCTCACGGGGCTGTTAGGGTGGCACAGAAATCCCTCGGAATGGGAAAACGGGTCATTTTCGTGTCGCCACATTGCATACGAACCGCATGAAACTTCCAGAGGCATTTGCAGCAGGAATGCATGTGCACTCAAAAAAGTGAATATTTCTCACGGATAGACCCCGTGATACGCTAGAAATTGGCGGGGATGTCTCTCTTGTGGCTCACGGGGCTGTTAGGGTGGCACAGAAATCCCTCGGAATGGGAAAACGGGTCATTTTCGTGTCGCCACATTGCATGCGAACCGCATGCAACTTCCAGAGGCATTTGCAGCAGAAATGCATGTGCAGTCAAAAAAAAATTGATATTTTTCACGGATAGACCCCGTGAAACGCTAGAAATTGGCGGGGATGTGTCTCTTGTGGCTCACGGGGCTGTTCGGGTCGCACAGAAATCCCTGGGAATGGGAAAACGGGTCATTTTCGTGTTGCCACATTGCGTACGAACCGCATGAAACTTCCAGAGGCATTTGCAGCAGGAATGCATGTGCACTCAAAAACTTCTATATGTTTCACGGATAGACCCCGTGAAACGCTAGAAATTGGCGGGGATGTGTCTCTTGTGGCTCACGGGGCTGTTAGGGTGGCACAGAACTCCCTCGGAATGGGAAAAGGGGTCATTTTCGTGTTGCCACATTGCATAGGAACGCCATGAAACTTCCAGAGGCATTTGCAGCAGAAAGGCACGTGCACTCAAAAATTTTAATATTTTTCACGCATAGACCCCGTCAAACGCTAGAAGTTGGCGGGGATGTCTCTCTTGTGGCTCACGGGGCTGTTAGGGTCGCACAGAAATGCCTCGGAATGGGAAAACGGGTCATTTTTGTGTGGCCACATTGCATAGGAACGGCATGAAACTTCCAGAGGCATTTGCAGCAGGAATGCATGTGCACTCAAAAACGTCTATATTTTTCACGGATAGACCCCGTGAAACGCTATAAATTGGCGGGGATGTCTCTCTTGTGGCTCACGGGCGCTGTTAGTTAGGGTCGCACAGAAATCCCTCGGAATGGGAAAAGGGGTCATTTTCGTGTTGCCACATTGCGTACGAACGGCATGAAACTTCCAGAGGCATCTGCAGCAGAAATGCATGTGCACTCAAAAACGTCTATATTTTTCACGGATAGACCCCGTGAAACGCTAGAAATTGGCGGGGATGTGTCTCTTGTGGCTCACGGGGCTGTTAGGGTCGCACAGAAATCCCTCGGAATGGGAAAACGGGTCATTTTCGTGTTGCCACAATTGGCATACGAACGGCATGAAACTTCCAGAGGCATTTGCAGCAGAAATGCATGTGCACTCAAAAACGTGAATATTTTTTCACGGATAGACCCCGTCAAACGCTCGAATTTGGCGGGGATGTTTCTCTTGTGGGTCACGGGGCTGTTCGGCTCGCACAGAACTCCCTTGGTCCACCTGATTCGTGCATACAGGCAGCAACTAAAACTCTGTAAACCTGCTGTGAGGACATCTAAACAGTGGACCAGTGAGGCTGTGGAAGATTTGCGGGCGTGCTTAGACTGTACTGACTGGGATATGTTCACGACTGCTACCAATAGTCTGGATGAACTCACAGAGGCTGTGTACATCAGCTTCTGTGAGGACTGCTGTATCCCAACACGTACCAGGGTGAACTTTAACAACAACAAGCCCTGGTTCTCAGCAAAGCTCAAAAGGTTGAGGTTGGAGAAGGAGGAAGCGTTTAGGAGTGGGGATAGAGACAGATTCAAGGAGTCGAAGAACAGGTTTAGCAAAGCGGTGAGAGAGGCTAAACGACTGTACTCAGAGACACTAAAACACCAGTTCTCTACTAACGACGCTGCTTCTGTCTGCCAAAGGGCTCAGGCACATCATCAACTACAAACCCAGAGCGCCCCACACCACTAACGACTCCCGCCTAGCCAACGACCTGAACGAGTTCTACCGTAGATTTGAAAGACAATTGGACTGTCCTGAACCACCCCTTCCCACCCAAGAGGCCCCATCCCCCACCCATACTACAGAAACGACTCTCTCCTTTCAGGAGGGAGAAGTTAATGGGCTTTTCAAGAGGCAGAATCCACGCAAAGCAGCCGGGCCGGACTCTGTCTCTCCAGCCACCCTCAGGCACTGCGCTGACCAGCTGTCTCCGGTGTTCACCAACATCTTTAACACCTCCCTGGA
>NW_027422828.1:1067500-1070000 GCF_048934315.1 Petromyzon marinus
GAAATTGGCGGGGATGTCTCTCTTGTGGCTCACGGGGCTGTTAGGGTGGCACAGAAATCCCTCGGAATGGGAAAACGGGTCATTTTCGTGTCGCCACATTGCATGCGAACCGCATGCAACTTCCAGAGGCATTTGCAGCAGAAATGCATGTGCAGTCAAAAAAAATTGATATTTTCACGGATAGACCCCGTGAAACGCTAGAAATTGGCGGGGATGTGTCTCTTGTGGCTCACGGGGCTGTTCGGGTCGCACAGAAATCCCTGGGAATGGGAAAACGGGTCATTTTCGTGTTGCCACATTGCGTACGAACCGCATGAAACTTCCAGAGGCATTTGCAGCAGGAATGCATGTGCACTCAAAAACTTCTATATGTTTCACGTATAGACCCCGTGAAACGCTAGAAATTGGCGGGGATGTGTCTCTTGTGGCTCACGGGGCTGTTAGGGTGGCACAGAACTCCCTCGGAATGGGAAAAGGGGTCATTTTCGTGTTGCCACATTGCATAGGAACGCCATGAAACTTCCAGAGGCATTTGCAGCAGAAAGGCACGTGCACTCAAAAATTTTAATATTTTTCACGCATAGACCCCGTCAAACGCTAGAAGTTGGCGGGGATGTCTCTCTTGTGGCTCACGGGGCTGTTAGGGTCGCACAGAAATGCCTCGGAATGGGAAAACGGGTCATTTTTGTGTGGCCACATTGCATAGGAACGGCATGAAACTTCCAGAGGCATTTGCAGCAGGAATGCATGTGCACTCAAAAACGTCTATATTTTTCACGGATAGACCCCGTGAAACGCTATAAATTGGCGGGGATGTCTCTCTTGTGGCTCACGGGCGCTGTTAGTTAGGGTCGCACAGAAATCCCTCGGAATGGGAAAAGGGGTCATTTTCGTGTTGCCACATTGCGTACGAACGGCATGAAACTTCCAGAGGCATCTGCAGCAGAAATGCATGTGCACTCAAAAACGTCTATATTTTTCACGGATAGACCCCGTGAAACGCTAGAAATTGGCGGGGATGTGTCTCTTGTGGCTCACGGGGCTGTTAGGGTCGCACAGAAATCCCTCGGAATGGGAAAACGGGTCATTTTCGTGTTGCCACAATTGGCATACGAACGGCATGAAACTTCCAGAGGCATTTGCAGCAGAAATGCATGTGCACTCAAAAACGTGAATATTTTTTCACGGATAGACCCCGTCAAACGCTCGAATTTGGCGGGGATGTTTCTCTTGTGGGTCACGGGGCTGTTCGGCTCGCACAGAACTCCCTTGGTCCACCTGATTCGTGCATACAGGCAGCAACTAAAACTCTGTAAACCTGCTGTGAGGACATCTAAACAGTGGACCAGTGAGGCTGTGGAAGATTTGCGGGCGTGCTTAGACTGTACTGACTGGGATATGTTCACGACTGCTACCAATAGTCTGGATGAACTCACAGAGGCTGTGTACATCAGCTTCTGTGAGGACTGCTGTATCCCAACACGTACCAGGGTGAACTTTAACAACAACAAGCCCTGGTTCTCAGCAAAGCTCAAAAGGTTGAGGTTGGAGAAGGAGGAAGCGTTTAGGAGTGGGGATAGAGACAGATTCAAGGAGTCGAAGAACAGGTTTAGCAAAGCGGTGAGAGAGGCTAAACGACTGTACTCAGAGACACTAAAACACCAGTTCTCTACTAACGACGCTGCTTCTGTCTGCCAAAGGGCTCAGGCACATCACCAACTACAAACCCAGAGCGCCCCACACCACTAACGACTCCCGCCTAGCCAACGACCTGAACGAGTTCTACCGTAGATTTGAAAGACAATTGGACTGTCCTGAACCACCCCTTCCCACCCAAGAGGCCCCATCCCCCACCCATACTACAGAAACGACTCTCTCCTTTCAGGAGGGAGAAGTTAATGGGCTTTTCAAGAGGCAGAATCCACGCAAAGCAGCCGGGCCGGACTCTGTCTCTCCAGCCACCCTCAGGCACTGCGCTGACCAGCTGTCTCCGGTGTTCACCAACATCTTTAACACCTCCCTGGAGACATGCCATGTACCAGCCTGTCTCAAGTCCTCCACCATCATCGCTGTGCCCAAAAAGCTAAGGCCAACAGGACTAAATGATTACAGACCGGTCGCCCTTACATCTGTGGTAATGAAGTCTTTTGAGCGCCTGCTCCTGGCACACCTCAAAGCCATCACAGACCCTCTCCTGGACCCCCTTCAGTTTGCCTACAGAGCCAACAGGTCTGTGGACGACGCAGTTAACATGGCCCTCCACTTCACCCTACAGCATGTGGACGCCCCAGCATCCTACGCCAGGATCCTGTTTGTGGACTTCAGCTCTGCCTTCAACACCATCATCCCTGCCCTGCTTCAGGACAAGCTCTTCCAGCTGAACGTGCCCTACTCCACCTGCAGGTGGATCACAGACTTCCTCTCTGACAGGAAGCAGTGCGTTAAGCCGGGAACAGAAGTCTCTGACTCCAGGTCCATCAGCACGGGAACTCCTCAGGGC
>NW_027422828.1:1080000-1082500 GCF_048934315.1 Petromyzon marinus
AAGGGGTCATTTTCGTGTTGCCACATTGCATAGGAACGCCATGAAACTTCCAGAGGCATTTGCAGCAGAAAGGCACGTGCACTCAAAAATTTTAATATTTTTCACGCATAGACCCCGTCAAACGCTAGAAGTTGGCGGGGATGTCTCTCTTGTGGCTCACGGGGCTGTTAGGGTCGCACAGAAATGCCTCGGAATGGGAAAACGGGTCATTTTTGTGTGGCCACATTGCATAGGAACGGCATGAAACTTCCAGAGGCATTTGCAGCAGGAATGCATGTGCACTCAAAAACGTCTATATTTTTCACGGATAGACCCCGTGAAACGCTATAAATTGGCGGGGATGTCTCTCTTGTGGCTCACGGGCGCTGTTAGTTAGGGTCGCACAGAAATCCCTCGGAATGGGAAAAGGGGTCATTTTCGTGTTGCCACATTGCGTACGAACGGCATGAAACTTCCAGAGGCATCTGCAGCAGAAATGCATGTGCACTCAAAAACGTCTATATTTTTCACGGATAGACCCCGTGAAACGCTAGAAATTGGCGGGGATGTGTCTCTTGTGGCTCACGGGGCTGTTAGGGTCGCACAGAAATCCCTCGGAATGGGAAAACGGGTCATTTTCGTGTTGCCACAATTGGCATACGAACGGCATGAAACTTCCAGAGGCATTTGCAGCAGAAATGCATGTGCACTCAAAAACGTGAATATTTTTTCACGGATAGACCCCGTCAAACGCTCGAATTTGGCGGGGATGTTTCTCTTGTGGGTCACGGGGCTGTTCGGCTCGCACAGAACTCCCTTGGTCCACCTGATTCGTGCATACAGGCAGCAACTAAAACTCTGTAAACCTGCTGTGAGGACATCTAAACAGTGGACCAGTGAGGCTGTGGAAGATTTGCGGGCGTGCTTAGACTGTACTGACTGGGATATGTTCACGACTGCTACCAATAGTCTGGATGAACTCACAGAGGCTGTGTACATCAGCTTCTGTGAGGACTGCTGTATCCCAACACGTACCAGGGTGAACTTTAACAACAACAAGCCCTGGTTCTCAGCAAAGCTCAAAAGGTTGAGGTTGGAGAAGGAGGAAGCGTTTAGGAGTGGGGATAGAGACAGATTCAAGGAGTCGAAGAACAGGTTTAGCAAAGCGGTGAGAGAGGCTAAACGACTGTACTCAGAGACACTAAAACACCAGTTCTCTACTAACGACGCTGCTTCTGTCTGCCAAAGGGCTCAGGCACATCACCAACTACAAACCCAGAGCGCCCCACACCACTAACGACTCCCGCCTAGCCAACGACCTGAACGAGTTCTACCGTAGATTTGAAAGACAATTGGACTGTCCTGAACCACCCCTTCCCACCCAAGAGGCCCCATCCCCCACCCATACTACAGAAACGACTCTCTCCTTTCAGGAGGGAGAAGTTAATGGGCTTTTCAAGAGGCAGAATCCACGCAAAGCAGCCGGGCCGGACTCTGTCTCTCCAGCCACCCTCAGGCACTGCGCTGACCAGCTGTCTCCGGTGTTCACCAACATCTTTAACACCTCCCTGGAGACATGCCATGTACCAGCCTGTCTCAAGTCCTCCACCATCATCGCTGTGCCCAAAAAGCTAAGGCCAACAGGACTAAATGATTACAGACCGGTCGCCCTTACATCTGTGGTAATGAAGTCTTTTGAGCGCCTGCTCCTGGCACACCTCAAAGCCATCACAGACCCTCTCCTGGACCCCCTTCAGTTTGCCTACAGAGCCAACAGGTCTGTGGACGACGCAGTTAACATGGCCCTCCACTTCACCCTACAGCATGTGGACGCCCCAGCATCCTACGCCAGGATCCTGTTTGTGGACTTCAGCTCTGCCTTCAACACCATCATCCCTGCCCTGCTTCAGGACAAGCTCTTCCAGCTGAACGTGCCCTACTCCACCTGCAGGTGGATCACAGACTTCCTCTCTGACAGGAAGCAGTGCGTTAAGCCGGGAACAGAAGTCTCTGACTCCAGGTCCATCAGCACGGGAACTCCTCAGGGCTGCGTCCTTTGCCCACTGCTCTTCTCCCTGTATACCAACAGCTGCGCCTCCAATCATCTGTCCGTCAAACTCTTGAAGTTTGTCGGACGACACCACCCTCATTGGGCTGATCTCTGGTGGGGATGAGTCTGACTATAGGTGGGAAGCTGACAACCTGGTGACCTGGTGTAGCCAGAACAACTTAGAGCTAAATGCTCTAAGGACAGTTGAGATGGTTGTGGACTTCAGGAAGAATACAGCCCCACTCACCGCCATCACCCTGTTAGACTCCGCAGTCAAAATTGTGGAGTCCTTCCGCTTCCTGGGCACTATTCTCTGCCGGGACCTCAAGTGGGAACTGAACATCAGCTCCCTCGCCAAGAGAGCTCAACAGAGGATGTACTTTCGACGGCAGCTGAAGAAATGCAACCTGCCAAAGACAATGATGGTGCAATTCTATACAGCGATCATTGAATCCATCCTCACCTCCTCCA
>NW_027422828.1:1092500-1095000 GCF_048934315.1 Petromyzon marinus
TGGGAAAACGGGTCATTTTCGTGTCGCCACATTGCATGCGAACCGCATGCAACTTCCAGAGGCATTTGCAGCAGAAATGCATGTGCAGTCAAAAAAAAATTGATATTTTTCACGGATAGACCCCGTGAAACGCTAGAAATTGGCGGGGATGTGTCTCTTGTGGCTCACGGGGCTGTTCGGGTCGCACAGAAATCCCTGGGAATGGGAAAACGGGTCATTTTCGTGTTGCCACATTGCGTACGAACCGCATGAAACTTCCAGAGGCATTTGCAGCAGGAATGCATGTGCACTCAAAAACTTCTATATGTTTCACGGATAGACCCCGTGAAACGCTAGAAATTGGCGGGGATGTGTCTCTTGTGGCTCACGGGGCTGTTAGGGTGGCACAGAACTCCCTCGGAATGGGAAAAGGGGTCATTTTCGTGTTGCCACATTGCATAGGAACGCCATGAAACTTCCAGAGGCATTTGCAGCAGAAAGGCACGTGCACTCAAAAATTTTAATATTTTTCACGCATAGACCCCGTCAAACGCTAGAAGTTGGCGGGGATGTCTCTCTTGTGGCTCACGGGGCTGTTAGGGTCGCACAGAAATGCCTCGGAATGGGAAAACGGGTCATTTTTGTGTGGCCACATTGCATAGGAACGGCATGAAACTTCCAGAGGCATTTGCAGCAGGAATGCATGTGCACTCAAAAACGTCTATATTTTTCACGGATAGACCCCGTGAAACGCTATAAATTGGCGGGGATGTCTCTCTTGTGGCTCACGGGCGCTGTTAGTTAGGGTCGCACAGAAATCCCTCGGAATGGGAAAAGGGGTCATTTTCGTGTTGCCACATTGCGTACGAACGGCATGAAACTTCCAGAGGCATCTGCAGCAGAAATGCATGTGCACTCAAAAACGTCTATATTTTTCACGGATAGACCCCGTGAAACGCTAGAAATTGGCGGGGATGTGTCTCTTGTGGCTCACGGGGCTGTTAGGGTCGCACAGAAATCCCTCGGAATGGGAAAACGGGTCATTTTCGTGTTGCCACAATTGGCATACGAACGGCATGAAACTTCCAGAGGCATTTGCAGCAGAAATGCATGTGCACTCAAAAACGTGAATATTTTTTCACGGATAGACCCCGTCAAACGCTCGAATTTGGCGGGGATGTTTCTCTTGTGGGTCACGGGGCTGTTCGGCTCGCACAGAACTCCCTTGGTCCACCTGATTCGTGCATACAGGCAGCAACTAAAACTCTGTAAACCTGCTGTGAGGACATCTAAACAGTGGACCAGTGAGGCTGTGGAAGATTTGCGGGCGTGCTTAGACTGTACTGACTGGGATATGTTCACGACTGCTACCAATAGTCTGGATGAACTCACAGAGGCTGTGTACATCAGCTTCTGTGAGGACTGCTGTATCCCAACACGTACCAGGGTGAACTTTAACAACAACAAGCCCTGGTTCTCAGCAAAGCTCAAAAGGTTGAGGTTGGAGAAGGAGGAAGCGTTTAGGAGTGGGGATAGAGACAGATTCAAGGAGTCGAAGAACAGGTTTAGCAAAGCGGTGAGAGAGGCTAAACGACTGTACTCAGAGACACTAAAACACCAGTTCTCTACTAACGACGCTGCTTCTGTCTGCCAAAGGGCTCAGGCACATCACCAACTACAAACCCAGAGCGCCCCACACCACTAACGACTCCCGCCTAGCCAACGACCTGAACGAGTTCTACCGTAGATTTGAAAGACAATTGGACTGTCCTGAACCACCCCTTCCCACCCAAGAGGCCCCATCCCCCACCCATACTACAGAAACGACTCTCTCCTTTCAGGAGGGAGAAGTTAATGGGCTTTTCAAGAGGCAGAATCCACGCAAAGCAGCCGGGCCGGACTCTGTCTCTCCAGCCACCCTCAGGCACTGCGCTGACCAGCTGTCTCCGGTGTTCACCAACATCTTTAACACCTCCCTGGAGACATGCCATGTACCAGCCTGTCTCAAGTCCTCCACCATCATCGCTGTGCCCAAAAAGCTAAGGCCAACAGGACTAAATGATTACAGACCGGTCGCCCTTACATCTGTGGTAATGAAGTCTTTTGAGCGCCTGCTCCTGGCACACCTCAAAGCCATCACAGACCCTCTCCTGGACCCCCTTCAGTTTGCCTACAGAGCCAACAGGTCTGTGGACGACGCAGTTAACATGGCCCTCCACTTCACCCTACAGCATGTGGACGCCCCAGCATCCTACGCCAGGATCCTGTTTGTGGACTTCAGCTCTGCCTTCAACACCATCATCCCTGCCCTGCTTCAGGACAAGCTCTTCCAGCTGAACGTGCCCTACTCCACCTGCAGGTGGATCACAGACTTCCTCTCTGACAGGAAGCAGTGCGTTAAGCCGGGAACAGAAGTCTCTGACTCCAGGTCCATCAGCACGGGAACTCCTCAGGGCTGCGTCCTTTGCCCACTGCTCTTCTCCCTGTATACCAACAGCTGCGCCTCCAATCATCTGTCCGT
>NW_027422828.1:1105000-1107500 GCF_048934315.1 Petromyzon marinus
GGTGGCACAGAAATCCCTCGGAATGGGAAAAAACGGGTCATTTTCGTGTCGCCACATTGCATGCGAACCGCATGAAACTTCCAGAGGCATTTGCAGCAGGAATGCATGTGCACTCAAAAAATGTGATATTTTTCACGGAGAGACCCCGTGAAACGCTAGAAGTGGGCGGGGATGTCTCTCTTGTGGCTCACGGGGCTGTTAGGGTGGCACAGAAATCCCTCGGAATGGGAAAACGGGTCATTTTCGTGTCGCCACATTGCATACGAACCGCATGAAACTTCCAGAGGCATTTGCAGCAGGAATGCATGTGCACTCAAAAAAGTGAATATTTCTCACGGATAGACCCCGTGATACGCTAGAAATTGGCGGGGATGTCTCTCTTGTGGCTCACGGGGCTGTTAGGGTGGCACAGAAATCCCTCGGAATGGGAAAACGGGTCATTTTCGTGTCGCCACATTGCATGCGAACCGCATGCAACTTCCAGAGGCATTTGCAGCAGAAATGCATGTGCAGTCAAAAAAAAATTGATATTTTTCACGGATAGACCCCGTGAAACGCTAGAAATTGGCGGGGATGTGTCTCTTGTGGCTCACGGGGCTGTTCGGGTCGCACAGAAATCCCTGGGAATGGGAAAACGGGTCATTTTCGTGTTGCCACATTGCGTACGAACCGCATGAAACTTCCAGAGGCATTTGCAGCAGGAATGCATGTGCACTCAAAAACTTCTATATGTTTCACGGATAGACCCCGTGAAACGCTAGAAATTGGCGGGGATGTGTCTCTTGTGGCTCACGGGGCTGTTAGGGTGGCACAGAACTCCCTCGGAATGGGAAAAGGGGTCATTTTCGTGTTGCCACATTGCATAGGAACGCCATGAAACTTCCAGAGGCATTTGCAGCAGAAAGGCACGTGCACTCAAAAATTTTAATATTTTTCACGCATAGACCCCGTCAAACGCTAGAAGTTGGCGGGGATGTCTCTCTTGTGGCTCACGGGGCTGTTAGGGTCGCACAGAAATGCCTCGGAATGGGAAAACGGGTCATTTTTGTGTGGCCACATTGCATAGGAACGGCATGAAACTTCCAGAGGCATTTGCAGCAGGAATGCATGTGCACTCAAAAACGTCTATATTTTTCACGGATAGACCCCGTGAAACGCTATAAATTGGCGGGGATGTCTCTCTTGTGGCTCACGGGCGCTGTTAGTTAGGGTCGCACAGAAATCCCTCGGAATGGGAAAAGGGGTCATTTTCGTGTTGCCACATTGCGTACGAACGGCATGAAACTTCCAGAGGCATCTGCAGCAGAAATGCATGTGCACTCAAAAACGTCTATATTTTTCACGGATAGACCCCGTGAAACGCTAGAAATTGGCGGGGATGTGTCTCTTGTGGCTCACGGGGCTGTTAGGGTCGCACAGAAATCCCTCGGAATGGGAAAACGGGTCATTTTCGTGTTGCCACAATTGGCATACGAATGGCATGAAACTTCCAGAGGCATTTGCAGCAGAAATGCATGTGCACTCAAAAACGTGAATATTTTTTCACAGATAGACCCCGTCAAACGCTCGAATTTGGCGGGGATGTTTCTCTTGTGGGTCACGGGGCTGTTCGGCTCGCACAGAACTCCCTTGGTCCACCTGATTCGTGCATACAGGCAGCAACTAAAACTCTGTAAACCTGCTGTGAGGACATCTAAACAGTGGACCAGTGAGGCTGTGGAAGATTTGCGGGCGTGCTTAGACTGTACTGACTGGGATATGTTCACGACTGCTACCAATAGTCTGGATGAACTCACAGAGGCTGTGTACATCAGCTTCTGTGAGGACTGCTGTATCCCAACACGTACCAGGGTGAACTTTAACAACAACAAGCCCTGGTTCTCAGCAAAGCTCAAAAGGTTGAGGTTGGAGAAGGAGGAAGCGTTTAGGAGTGGGGATAGAGACAGATTCAAGGAGTCGAAGAACAGGTTTAGCAAAGCGGTGAGAGAGGCTAAACGACTGTACTCAGAGACACTAAAACACCAGTTCTCTACTAACGACGCTGCTTCTGTCTGCCAAAGGGCTCAGGCACATCACCAACTACAAACCCAGAGCGCCCCACACCACTAACGACTCCCGCCTAGCCAACGACCTGAACGAGTTCTACCGTAGATTTGAAAGACAATTGGACTGTCCTGAACCACCCCTTCCCACCCAAGAGGCCCCATCCCCCACCCATACTACAGAAACGACTCTCTCCTTTCAGGAGGGAGAAGTTAATGGGCTTTTCAAGAGGCAGAATCCACGCAAAGCAGCCGGGCCGGACTCTGTCTCTCCAGCCACCCTCAGGCACTGCGCTGACCAGCTGTCTCCGGTGTTCACCAACATCTTTAACACCTCCCTGGAGACATGCCATGTACCAGCCTGTCTCAAGTCCTCCACCATCATCGCTGTGCCCAAAAAGCTAAGGCCAACAGGACTAAATGATTACAGACCGGTCGCCCTTACATCTGTGGTAATG
>NW_027422828.1:1117500-1120000 GCF_048934315.1 Petromyzon marinus
ATTGATATTTTTCACGGATAGACCCCGTGAAACGCTAGAAATTGGCGGGGATGTGTCTCTTGTGGCTCACGGGGCTGTTCGGGTCGCACAGAAATCCCTGGGAATGGGAAAACGGGTCATTTTCGTGTTGCCACATTGCGTACGAACCGCATGAAACTTCCAGAGGCATTTGCAGCAGGAATGCATGTGCACTCAAAAACTTCTATATGTTTCATGGATAGACCCCGTGAAACGCTAGAAATTGGCGGGGATGTGTCTCTTGTGGCTCACGGGGCTGTTAGGGTGGCACAGAACTCCCTCGGAATGGGAAAAGGGGTCATTTTCGTGTTGCCACATTGCATAGGAACGCCATGAAACTTCCAGAGGCATTTGCAGCAGAAAGGCACGTGCACTCAAAAATTTTAATATTTTTCACGCATAGACCCCGTCAAACGCTAGAAGTTGGCGGGGATGTCTCTCTTGTGGCTCACGGGGCTGTTAGGGTCGCACAGAAATGCCTCGGAATGGGAAAACGGGTCATTTTTGTGTGGCCACATTGCATAGGAACGGCATGAAACTTCCAGAGGCATTTGCAGCAGGAATGCATGTGCACTCAAAAACGTCTATATTTTTCACGGATAGACCCCGTGAAACGCTATAAATTGGCGGGGATGTCTCTCTTGTGGCTCACGGGCGCTGTTAGTTAGGGTCGCACAGAAATCCCTCGGAATGGGAAAAGGGGTCATTTTCGTGTTGCCACATTGCGTACGAACGGCATGAAACTTCCAGAGGCATCTGCAGCAGAAATGCATGTGCACTCAAAAACGTCTATATTTTTCACGGATAGACCCCGTGAAACGCTAGAAATTGGCGGGGATGTGTCTCTTGTGGCTCACGGGGCTGTTAGGGTCGCACAGAAATCCCTCGGAATGGGAAAACGGGTCATTTTCGTGTTGCCACAATTGGCATACGAACGGCATGAAACTTCCAGAGGCATTTGCAGCAGAAATGCATGTGCACTCAAAAACGTGAATATTTTTTCACGGATAGACCCCGTCAAACGCTCGAATTTGGCGGGGATGTTTCTCTTGTGGGTCACGGGGCTGTTCGGCTCGCACAGAACTCCCTTGGTCCACCTGATTCGTGCATACAGGCAGCAACTAAAACTCTGTAAACCTGCTGTGAGGACATCTAAACAGTGGACCAGTGAGGCTGTGGAAGATTTGCGGGCGTGCTTAGACTGTACTGACTGGGATATGTTCACGACTGCTACCAATAGTCTGGATGAACTCACAGAGGCTGTGTACATCAGCTTCTGTGAGGACTGCTGTATCCCAACACGTACCAGGGTGAACTTTAACAACAACAAGCCCTGGTTCTCAGCAAAGCTCAAAAGGTTGAGGTTGGAGAAGGAGGAAGCGTTTAGGAGTGGGGATAGAGACAGATTCAAGGAGTCGAAGAACAGGTTTAGCAAAGCGGTGAGAGAGGCTAAACGACTGTACTCAGAGACACTAAAACACCAGTTCTCTACTAACGACGCTGCTTCTGTCTGCC
Organism: Petromyzon marinus; assembly: GCF_048934315.1. Lineage (NCBI taxonomy): Eukaryota > Metazoa > Chordata > Hyperoartia > Petromyzontiformes > Petromyzontidae > Petromyzon > Petromyzon marinus. Next base: position 1,119,034 of record NW_027422828.1, read on the forward strand.
AAAGGGCTCAGGCACATCACCAACTACAAACCCAGAGCGCCCCACACCACTAACGACTCCCGCCTAGCCAACGACCTGAACGAGTTCTACCGTAGATTTGAAAGACAATTGGACTGTCCTGAACCACCCCTTCCCACCCAAGAGGCCCCATCCCCCACCCATACTACAGAAACGACTCTCTCCTTTCAGGAGGGAGAAGTTAATGGGCTTTTCAAGAGGCAGAATCCACGCAAAGCAGCCGGGCCGGACTCTGTCTCTCCAGCCACCCTCAGGCACTGCGCTGACCAGCTGTCTCCGGTGTTCACCAACATCTTTAACACCTCCCTGGAGACATGCCATGTACCAGCCTGTCTCAAGTCCTCCACCATCATCGCTGTGCCCAAAAAGCTAAGGCCAACAGGACTAAATGATTACAGACCGGTCGCCCTTACATCTGTGGTAATGAAGTCTTTTGAGCGCCTGCTCCTGGCACACCTCAAAGCCATCACAGACCCTCTCCTGGACCCCCTTCAGTTTGCCTACAGAGCCAACAGGTCTGTGGACGACGCAGTTAACATGGCCCTCCACTTCACCCTACAGCATGTGGACGCCCCAGCATCCTACGCCAGGATCCTGTTTGTGGACTTCAGCTCTGCCTTCAACACCATCATCCCTGCCCTGCTTCAGGACAAGCTCTTCCAGCTGAACGTGCCCTACTCCACCTGCAGGTGGATCACAGACTTCCTCTCTGAAAGGAAGCAGTGCGTTAAGCCGGGAACAGAAGTCTCTGACTCCAGGTCCATCAGCACGGGAACTCCTCAGGGCTGCGTCCTTTGCCCACTGCTCTTCTCCCTGTATACCAACAGCTGCGCCTCCAATCATCTGTCCGTCAAACTCTTGAAGTTTGTCGGACGACACCACCCTCATTGGGCTGATCTCTGGTGGGGATGAGTCTGACTATAGGTGGGAAGCTGACAACCTGGTGACC
>NW_027422828.1:1130000-1132500 GCF_048934315.1 Petromyzon marinus
AAAAATGTGATATTTTTCACGGAGAGACCCCGTGAAACGCTAGAAGTGGGCGGGGATGTCTCTCTTGTGGCTCACGGGGCTGTTAGGGTGGCACAGAAATCCCTCGGAATGGGAAAACGGGTCATTTTCGTGTCGCCACATTGCATACGAACCGCATGAAACTTCCAGAGGCATTTGCAGCAGGAATGCATGTGCACTCAAAAAAGTGAATATTTCTCACGGATAGACCCCGTGATACGCTAGAAATTGGCGGGGATGTCTCTCTTGTGGCTCACGGGGCTGTTAGGGTGGCACAGAAATCCCTCGGAATGGGAAAACGGGTCATTTTCGTGTCGCCACATTGCATGCGAACCGCATGCAACTTCCAGAGGCATTTGCAGCAGAAATGCATGTGCAGTCAAAAAAAAATTGATATTTTTCACGGATAGACCCCGTGAAACGCTAGAAATTGGCGGGGATGTGTCTCTTGTGGCTCACGGGGCTGTTCGGGTCGCACAGAAATCCCTGGGAATGGGAAAACGGGTCATTTTCGTGTTGCCACATTGCGTACGAACCGCATGAAACTTCCAGAGGCATTTGCAGCAGGAATGCATGTGCACTCAAAAACTTCTATATGTTTCACGGATAGACCCCGTGAAACGCTAGAAATTGGCGGGGATGTGTCTCTTGTGGCTCACGGGGCTGTTAGGGTGGCACAGAACTCCCTCGGAATGGGAAAAGGGGTCATTTTCGTGTTGCCACATTGCATAGGAACGCCATGAAACTTCCAGAGGCATTTGCAGCAGAAAGGCACGTGCACTCAAAAATTTTAATATTTTTCACGCATAGACCCCGTCAAACGCTAGAAGTTGGCGGGGATGTCTCTCTTGTGGCTCACGGGGCTGTTAGGGTCGCACAGAAATGCCTCGGAATGGGAAAACGGGTCATTTTTGTGTGGCCACATTGCATAGGAACGGCATGAAACTTCCAGAGGCATTTGCAGCAGGAATGCATGTGCACTCAAAAACGTCTATATTTTTCACGGATAGACCCCGTGAAACGCTATAAATTGGCGGGGATGTCTCTCTTGTGGCTCACGGGCGCTGTTAGTTAGGGTCGCACAGAAATCCCTCGGAATGGGAAAAGGGGTCATTTTCGTGTTGCCACATTGCGTACGAACGGCATGAAACTTCCAGAGGCATCTGCAGCAGAAATGCATGTGCACTCAAAAACGTCTATATTTTTCACGGATAGACCCCGTGAAACGCTAGAAATTGGCGGGGATGTGTCTCTTGTGGCTCACGGGGCTGTTAGGGTCGCACAGAAATCCCTCGGAATGGGAAAACGGGTCATTTTCGTGTTGCCACAATTGGCATACGAATGGCATGAAACTTCCAGAGGCATTTGCAGCAGAAATGCATGTGCACTCAAAAACGTGAATATTTTTTCACGGATAGACCCCGTCAAACTCTCGAATTTGGCGGGGATGTTTCTCTTGTGGGTCACGGGGCTGTTCGGCTCGCACAGAACTCCCTTGGTCCACCTGATTCGTGCATACAGGCAGCAACTAAAACTCTGTAAACCTGCTGTGAGGACATCTAAACAGTGGACCAGTGAGGCTGTGGAAGATTTGCGGGCGTGCTTAGACTGTACTGACTGGGATATGTTCACGACTGCTACCAATAGTCTGGATGAACTCACAGAGGCTGTGTACATCAGCTTCTGTGAGGACTGCTGTATCCCAACACGTACCAGGGTGAACTTTAACAACAACAAGCCCTGGTTCTCAGCAAAGCTCAAAAGGTTGAGGTTGGAGAAGGAGGAAGCGTTTAGGAGTGGGGATAGAGACAGATTCAAGGAGTCGAAGAACAGGTTTAGCAAAGCGGTGAGAGAGGCTAAACGACTGTACTCAGAGACACTAAAACACCAGTTCTCTACTAACGACGCTGCTTCTGTCTGCCAAAGGGCTCAGGCACATCACCAACTACAAACCCAGAGCGCCCCACACCACTAACGACTCCCGCCTAGCCAACGACCTGAACGAGTTCTACCGTAGATTTGAAAGACAATTGGACTGTCCTGAACCACCCCTTCCCACCCAAGAGGCCCCATCCCCCACCCATACTACAGAAACGACTCTCTCCTTTCAGGAGGGAGAAGTTAATGGGCTTTTCAAGAGGCAGAATCCACGCAAAGCAGCCGGGCCGGACTCTGTCTCTCCAGCCACCCTCAGGCACTGCGCTGACCAGCTGTCTCCGGTGTTCACCAACATCTTTAACACCTCCCTGGAGACATGCCATGTACCAGCCTGTCTCAAGTCCTCCACCATCATCGCTGTGCCCAAAAAGCTAAGGCCAACAGGACTAAATGATTACAGACCGGTCGCCCTTACATCTGTGGTAATGAAGTCTTTTGAGCGCCTGCTCCTGGCACACCTCAAAGCCATCACAGACCCTCTCCTGGACCCCCTTCAGTTTGCCTACAGAGCCAACAGGTCTGTGGACGACGCAGTTAACATGGC
>NW_027422828.1:1142500-1145000 GCF_048934315.1 Petromyzon marinus
ATGTGCAGTCAAAAAAGTGAATATTTTTCACGGATAGACCCCGTGAAACGCTAGAAATTGGCGGCGATGTCTCTCTTGTGGCTCACGGGGCTGTTAGGGTGGCACAGAAATCCCTCGGAATGGGAAAACGGGTCATTTTCGTGTCGCCACATTGCATGCGAACCGCATGAAACTTCCAGAGGCATTTGCAGCAGAAATGCATGTGCAGTCAAAAAATTGAATATTTTTCACGGATAGACCCCGTGAAACGCTAGAAATTGGCGGGGATGTGTCTCTTGTGGCTCACGGGGCTGTTAGGGTGGCACAGAAATCCCTCGGAATGGGAAAAAACGGGTCATTTTCGTGTCGCCACATTGCATGCGAACCGCATGAAACTTCCAGAGGCATTTGCAGCAGGAATGCATGTGCACTCAAAAAATGTGATATTTTTCACGGAGAGACCCCGTGAAACGCTAGAAGTGGGCGGGGATGTCTCTCTTGTGGCTCACGGGGCTGTTAGGGTGGCACAGAAATCCCTCGGAATGGGAAAACGGGTCATTTTCGTGTCGCCACATTGCATACGAACCGCATGAAACTTCCAGAGGCATTTGCAGCAGGAATGCATGTGCACTCAAAAAAGTGAATATTTCTCACGGATAGACCCCGTGATACGCTAGAAATTGGCGGGGATGTCTCTCTTGTGGCTCACGGGGCTGTTAGGGTGGCACAGAAATCCCTCGGAATGGGAAAACGGGTCATTTTCGTGTCGCCACATTGCATGCGAACCGCATGCAACTTCCAGAGGCATTTGCAGCAGAAATGCATGTGCAGTCAAAAAAAAATTGATATTTTTCACGGATAGACCCCGTGAAACGCTAGAAATTGGCGGGGATGTGTCTCTTGTGGCTCACGGGGCTGTTCGGGTCGCACAGAAATCCCTGGGAATGGGAAAACGGGTCATTTTCGTGTTGCCACATTGCGTACGAACCGCATGAAACTTCCAGAGGCATTTGCAGCAGGAATGCATGTGCACTCAAAAACTTCTATATGTTTCACGGATAGACCCCGTGAAACGCTAGAAATTGGCGGGGATGTGTCTCTTGTGGCTCACGGGGCTGTTAGGGTGGCACAGAACTCCCTCGGAATGGGAAAAGGGGTCATTTTCGTGTTGCCACATTGCATAGGAACGCCATGAAACTTCCAGAGGCATTTGCAGCAGAAAGGCACGTGCACTCAAAAATTTTAATATTTTTCACGCATAGACCCCGTCAAACGCTAGAAGTTGGCGGGGATGTCTCTCTTGTGGCTCACGGGGCTGTTAGGGTCGCACAGAAATGCCTCGGAATGGGAAAACGGGTCATTTTTGTGTGGCCACATTGCATAGGAACGGCATGAAACTTCCAGAGGCATTTGCAGCAGGAATGCATGTGCACTCAAAAACGTCTATATTTTTCACGGATAGACCCCGTGAAACGCTATAAATTGGCGGGGATGTCTCTCTTGTGGCTCACGGGCGCTGTTAGTTAGGGTTGCACAGAAATCCCTCGGAATGGGAAAAGGGGTCATTTTCGTGTTGCCACATTGCGTACGAACGGCATGAAACTTCCAGAGGCATCTGCAGCAGAAATGCATGTGCACTCAAAAACGTCTATATTTTTCACGGATAGACCCCGTGAAACGCTAGAAATTGGCGGGGATGTGTCTCTTGTGGCTCACGGGGCTGTTAGGGTCGCACAGAAATCCCTCGGAATGGGAAAACGGGTCATTTTCGTGTTGCCACAATTGGCATACGAACGGCATGAAACTTCCAGAGGCATTTGCAGCAGAAATGCATGTGCACTCAAAAACGTGAATATTTTTTCACGGATAGACCCCGTCAAACGCTCGAATTTGGCGGGGATGTTTCTCTTGTGGGTCACGGGGCTGTTCGGCTCGCACAGAACTCCCTTGGTCCACCTGATTCGTGCATACAGGCAGCAACTAAAACTCTGTAAACCTGCTGTGAGGACATCTAAACAGTGGACCAGTGAGGCTGTGGAAGATTTGCGGGCGTGCTTAGACTGTACTGACTGGGATATGTTCACGACTGCTACCAATAGTCTGGATGAACTCACAGAGGCTGTGTACATCAGCTTCTGTGAGGACTGCTGTATCCCAACACGTACCAGGGTGAACTTTAACAACAACAAGCCCTGGTTCTCAGCAAAGCTCAAAAGGTTGAGGTTGGAGAAGGAGGAAGCGTTTAGGAGTGGGGATAGAGACAGATTCAAGGAGTCGAAGAACAGGTTTAGCAAAGCGGTTAGAGAGGCTAAACGACTGTACTCAGAGACACTAAAACACCAGTTCTCTACTAACGACGCTGCTTCTGTCTGCCAAAGGGCTCAGGCACATCACCAACTACAAACCCAGAGCGCCCCACACCACTAACGACTCCCGCCTAGCCAACGACCTGAACGAGTTCTACCGTAGATTTGAAAGACAATTGGACTGTCCTGAACCACCCCTTCCCACCCAAGAGGCC
>NW_027422828.1:1150000-1152500 GCF_048934315.1 Petromyzon marinus
AAATAAAAAACCAAGACTTCACCTTGGAAAATAACAAAATCTAATCTAAAACATCTTAAATAAAGCTGGTTTGTAGTCTTCTCTCGAACTGATGTAGTGCAAAAATAAAGAATTAAAATAACAAAGTCTAATCTATATAAGTGCTCTTGAATAAAGCTTCCTGTAAAAAATAGCAAAAAAATACCAAGTCTTCGTCTTGGAAAATAACAAAGTCTAAAAGAAAAGAAAAGTCTTCTTTGTGGAAAATAGTAAAATAAAAAACCAAGACTTCACCTTGGAAAATAACAAAATCTAATCTAAAACATCTTAAATAAAGCTTATTTCTAATCTTCTTTGTAGGCAGAAAATAGTAAGTTACAGGACTCTCGAACTGATGTAGTCCAAAAATAAAGAATTAAAATAACAAAGTCTAATCTATATAAGTGCTCTTGAATAAGTTTCGTGTAAAAAAATGGCAATATAATAAAAATACCAAGTCTTCGTCTTGGAAAATAACAAAATCTAAAAGAAAGGTCTTCTTTATGGAAAATAGTAAAATAAGAATACCAAGACTTCACCTTGGAAAATAACAAAACCATCTTGAAAAAAGCTTATTTTTAATCTTCTTTGTAGGCAGAAAATAGTAAGGCGAAAATAAAGTCCCCTCTAAGCTCTAAAGTAACAAATACGACGTGTTAAAAAAAAAAAAAAACTAACAATAAAAAAAAGAACCAAGACTTCGTCTTGGAAAATAACAATCTAAATTGTGGAAAATAGTAAAATGAAATAAAAACCGACTTCACCTTCGAAAATAACAAAATCAATCTAAAACAAATGACATCTTAAAACAAAACTATTATTTGTTTCGGAGGTTGTCTATGACTGTTCATAGACCGCATAATTTCCACAGAACATTCTCAGAATATCAAGAGAGAAAAGCAGCGTTCTGCGGGAAATCATCTTGGCCAGTGATGTCGTTCTGGGTTTGGTCAGGCCCAGGGAGGTAAGTACCTCGTTATTCTCAAGGGGCCACTTTCCTCTTGCCCCAACCGGGAATCCAAAGAATGTGACCTTGCTAGCCTTCGTCAGCACTTTGACTTGATCACCAAGAGGGGTATAGTACGAAACTTTGTGCGAGGCAGCATCTGACAAGGTATTCTTTGAAAGCTCAAAACGGACGGTGACATCGATCACAACCGCCTCCTCATCTTTTGCAAACACGAGGTCAGGCTTTCTCATCTCTCCCGTCTCGGATATGAACCGTGGCTCTTTGTATACAGACCAGCCCAATCTAGCCGCTTCGTCTGCCAGAATGTTAGTGATCTTGTTATGTCGCGCAATTCTTGCTTTCTGTACTGCAGGACATTGACCGAGAATGTGCGAAAGGGACTCGAGTCTGGCAGAGCATTTCCTGCAGGAACGTAAGGCCCCATCTCTGCCTCTGTTCAAGCTTTCTCTTGTTGGGTAAATATTTGCCCTTAGTTGTAGTGCTGCGATAAAGAAGCATTGTTTAAAGCCGCACCATGGCCTCAACCAAGCATTACTGATTCTATCATGCGCAAAGTTTACAATGCCCCTTCCTTGAACCGGCTTTTCGCACCATCTCTGAAATTCATGCTCCCTCCAATCGCAGGGTCTCGGATATACAGGTTCTTTTGACACCGAGTCCCTGAGAACGAATGTTGGGATTGCATCACTGTCACCCCCTGCTCGTACCCACAAATTACGGTATTCTTCCTCCATACCCTGCGAGGACACAATATTACGGGTGATAGCATCGGACGAGTTTGCTATACGTTGCAGCCTTCTAACTTGAACCGAAGGGATTGTTTTTTCCAGTTTCAAGATGGCAAGGCCTCCGTCTCGGGCTCTGGCATATAACAGTCCATCACAAGTTGAAGCGGGAAGGTGGAGCCATCCTTTTACCGCCTTTCTAATCTCTTGGTCCAACCCACGGAGAGTTGATTGCTTGCAGTCCGAGTGGTCTGCAGGATATAACAATCTGGGTAGGGCATAGGCATTGAGTAGTTCAACCTTCTGAGTTGGCTTCAGAGGCGCCTCATCGATTTTCGAGATCCATGTCTTTAGCTGACAATGTAGATCAGGCTGTATAGTGCCAGTCCAAGGGCCAATTTTCAGACCAAGGTATTTCGTTGATTCATCAGGTTGGATCATATGGACATCTTTATTTTTGATAGTCCATGGGTCGCAGTTGTTCACCGTATATGAATCTTTGGTTGGGCTTATCATGAAGCCCTGGCACTTTCTGGCCTGAACCTCCAATCCCGATAGCCCACAAAATGATTCCAAGATCGCTAGATTGGCGGCCATACCAACCCAAGATTCGCTCACCAACACCAAATCATCAGCAAACGCAAGAGCTGTCACGTGGTCGGTATCAATGGAGTACCCAACTCCGTGTGACTCTAGGGTGCATATCAAAGGGTCCATGGCAAGATTGAAGAGCAGGGGTGACATGGGGTCACCCTGTTTGACACCAACACGTATGCTAATTTCTCGA
>NW_027422828.1:1175000-1177500 GCF_048934315.1 Petromyzon marinus
TTTTCGTGTTGCCACATTGCGTACGAACCGCATGAAACTTCCAGAGGCATTTGCAGCAGGAATGCATGTGCACTCAAAAACTTCTATATGTTTCACGGATAGACCCCGTGAAACGCTAGAAATTGGCGGGGATGTGTCTCTTGTGGCTCACGGGGCTGTTAGGGTGGCACAGAACTCCCTCGGAATGGGAAAAGGGGTCATTTTCGTGTTGCCACATTGCATAGGAACGCCATGAAACTTCCAGAGGCATTTGCAGCAGAAAGGCACGTGCACTCAAAAATTTTAATATTTTTCACGCATAGACCCCGTCAAACGCTAGAAGTTGGCGGGGATGTCTCTCTTGTGGCTCACGGGGCTGTTAGGGTCGCACAGAAATGCCTCGGAATGGGAAAACGGGTCATTTTTGTGTGGCCACATTGCATAGGAACGGCATGAAACTTCCAGAGGCATTTGCAGCAGGAATGCATGTGCACTCAAAAACGTCTATATTTTTCACGGATAGACCCCGTGAAACGCTATAAATTGGCGGGGATGTCTCTCTTGTGGCTCACGGGCGCTGTTAGTTAGGGTCGCACAGAAATCCCTCGGAATGGGAAAAGGGGTCATTTTCGTGTTGCCACATTGCGTACGAACGGCATGAAACTTCCAGAGGCATCTGCAGCAGAAATGCATGTGCACTCAAAAACGTCTATATTTTTCACGGATAGACCCCGTGAAACGCTAGAAATTGGCGGGGATGTGTCTCTTGTGGCTCACGGGGCTGTTAGGGTCGCACAGAAATCCCTCGGAATGGGAAAACGGGTCATTTTCGTGTTGCCACAATTGGCATACGAACGGCATGAAACTTCCAGAGGCATTTGCAGCAGAAATGCATGTGCACTCAAAAACGTGAATATTTTTTCACGGATAGACCCCGTCAAACGCTCGAATTTGGCGGGGATGTTTCTCTTGTGGGTCACGGGGCTGTTCGGCTCGCACAGAACTCCCTTGGTCCACCTGATTCGTGCATACAGGCAGCAACTAAAACTCTGTAAACCTGCTGTGAGGACATCTAAACAGTGGACCAGTGAGGCTGTGGAAGATTTGCGGACGTGCTTAGACTGTACTGACTGGGATATGTTCACGACTGCTACCAATAGTCTGGATGAACTCACAGAGGCTGTGTACATCAGCTTCTGTGAGGACTGCTGTATCCCAACACGTACCAGGGTGAACTTTAACAACAACAAGCCCTGGTTCTCAGCAAAGCTCAAAAGGTTGAGGTTGGAGAAGGAGGAAGCGTTTAGGAGTGGGGATAGAGACAGATTCAAGGAGTCGAAGAACAGGTTTAGCAAAGCGGTGAGAGAGGCTAAACGACTGTACTCAGAGACACTAAAACACCAGTTCTCTACTAACGACGCTGCTTCTGTCTGCCAAAGGGCTCAGGCACATCACCAACTACAAACCCAGAGCGCCCCACACCACTAACGACTCCCGCCTAGCCAACGACCTGAACGAGTTCTACCGTAGATTTGAAAGACAATTGGACTGTCCTGAACCACCCCTTCCCACCCAAGAGGCCCCATCCCCCACCCATACTACAGAAACGACTCTCTCCTTTCAGGAGGGAGAAGTTAATGGGCTTTTCAAGAGGCAGAATCCACGCAAAGCAGCCGGGCCGGACTCTGTCTCTCCAGCCACCCTCAGGCACTGCGCTGACCAGCTGTCTCCGGTGTTCACCAACATCTTTAACACCTCCCTGGAGACATGCCATGTACCAGCCTGTCTCAAGTCCTCCACCATCATCGCTGTGCCCAAAAAGCTAAGGCCAACAGGACTAAATGATTACAGACCGGTCGCCCTTACATCTGTGGTAATGAAGTCTTTTGAGCGCCTGCTCCTGGCACACCTCAAAGCCATCACAGACCCTCTCCTGGACCCCCTTCAGTTTGCCTACAGAGCCAACAGGTCTGTGGACGACGCAGTTAACATGGCCCTCCACTTCACCCTACAGCATGTGGACGCCCCAGCATCCTACGCCAGGATCCTGTTTGTGGACTTCAGCTCTGCCTTCAACACCATCATCCCTGCCCTGCTTCAGGACAAGCTCTTCCAGCTGAACGTGCCCTACTCCACCTGCAGGTGGATCACAGACTTCCTCTCTGACAGGAAGCAGTGCGTTAAGCCGGGAACAGAAGTCTCTGACTCCAGGTCCATCAGCACGGGAACTCCTCAGGGCTGCGTCCTTTGCCCACTGCTCTTCTCCCTGTATACCAACAGCTGCGCCTCCAATCATCTGTCCGTCAAACTCTTGAAGTTTGTCGGACGACACCACCCTCATTGGGCTGATCTCTGGTGGGGATGAGTCTGACTATAGGTGGGAAGCTGACAACCTGGTGACCTGGTGTAGCCAGAACAACTTAGAGCTAAATGCTCTAAGGACAGTTGAGATGGTTGTGGACTTCAGGAAGAATACAGCCCCACTCACCGCCATCACCCTGTTAGACTCCGCAGTCAAAAT
>NW_027422828.1:1190000-1192500 GCF_048934315.1 Petromyzon marinus
AGTCCCCACACGCGTCCAAAATCGGACGGACAGGACCCCCACGCAGACCATGTAAAACACACACCCTTTGGGCACGGACTTCACAGAACACAAACACCCCCACAAGGAGGGCCTTAATTTGTCCTGTATACTCCGGGGGACACCTGACGACGGCGCTGAAGGCTCACAAAACACAGGGCTTCACACAAGGCCAGCCAATTTGAGGCAGCGGTAAAGCACCACGCACACCCAACGTCGGGGTGGGGAGGAGCAGGGGCGGGGACCACACATGCCTGCACACCTCTAGAGCGGCCTTTCAATGCTCGCTACTCTGTGGACCGGCAAAAGCAATTGAAACCAACCCTAACTCTCACGCGCAGTTGGCAGCCCTTCCTAGGGCACAATACCGAAACAGCGCAAGCAAACCCTGCAGCTACAACCCAAGGGACAGCCTTCCCAACGCACTCTGGAGGAGAAGAGGCTCCTCGGGCGGAGTAACACAGCTCGAGATGCTCGCTCATTCACGGAAATCGTGGGAAACAACCTGCCGCCGGCACACCACTTCGTCCTCACATGAGGTTACCATTGTCCATACAATAGTGCAGGTGCGATGGAAATCTTTTCTCGTTTTGGTGCGTGCTACATTTTTACGGATAGACCCCGTGAAACGCTAGAAATTGGCGGGGATGTGTCTCTTGTGGCTCACGGGGCTGTTAGGGTGGCACAAAAATCCCTCGGAATGGGAAAACGGGTCATTTTCGTGTTGCCACATTGCATGCGAACGGCATGAAACTTCCAGAGGCATTTGCAGCAGGAATGCATGTGCAGTCAAAAAAGTGAATATTTTTCACGGATAGACCCCGTGAAACGCTAGAAATTGGCGGCGATGTCTCTCTTGTGGCTCACGGGGCTGTTAGGGTGGCACAGAAATCCCTCGGAATGGGAAAACGGGTCATTTTCGTGTCGCCACATTGCATGCGAACCGCATGAAACTTCCAGAGGCATTTGCAGCAGAAATGCATGTGCAGTCAAAAAATTGAATATTTTTCACGGATAGACCCCGTGAAACGCTAGAAATTGGCGGGGATGTGTCTCTTGTGGCTCACGGGGCTGTTAGGGTGGCACAGAAATCCCTCGGAATGGGAAAAAACGGGTCATTTTCGTATCGCCACATTGCATGCGAACCGCATGAAACTTCCAGAGGCATTTGCAGCAGGAATGCATGTGCACTCAAAAAATGTGATATTTTTCACGGAGAGACCCCGTGAAACGCTAGAAGTGGGCGGGGATGTCTCTCTTGTGGCTCACGGGGCTGTTAGGGTGGCACAGAAATCCCTCGGAATGGGAAAACGGGTCATTTTCGTGTCGCCACATTGCATACGAACCGCATGAAACTTCCAGAGGCATTTGCAGCAGGAATGCATGTGCACTCAAAAAAGTGAATATTTCTCACGGATAGACCCCGTGATACGCTAGAAATTGGCGGGGATGTCTCTCTTGTGGCTCACGGGGCTGTTAGGGTGGCACAGAAATCCCTCGGAATGGGAAAACGGGTCATTTTCGTGTCGCCACATTGCATGCGAACCGCATGCAACTTCCAGAGGCATTTGCAGCAGAAATGCATGTGCAGTCAAAAAAAAATTGATATTTTTCACGGATAGACCCCGTGAAACGCTAGAAATTGGCGGGGATGTGTCTCTTGTGGCTCACGGGGCTGTTCGGGTCACACAGAAATCCCTGGGAATGGGAAAACGGGTCATTTTCGTGTTGCCACATTGCGTACGAACCGCATGAAACTTCCAGAGGCATTTGCAGCAGGAATGCATGTGCACTCAAAAACTTCTATATGTTTCACGGATAGACCCCGTGAAACGCTAGAAATTGGCGGGGATGTGTCTCTTGTGGCTCACGGGGCTGTTAGGGTGGCACAGAACTCCCTCGGAATGGGAAAAGGGGTCATTTTCGTGTTGCCACATTGCATAGGAACGCCATGAAACTTCCAGAGGCATTTGCAGCAGAAAGGCACGTGCACTCAAAAATTTTAATATTTTTCACGCATAGACCCCGTCAAACGCTAGAAGTTGGCGGGGATGTCTCTCTTGTGGCTCACGGGGCTGTTAGGGTCGCACAGAAATGCCTCGGAATGGGAAAACGGGTCATTTTTGTGTGGCCACATTGCATAGGAACGGCATGAAACTTCCAGAGGCATTTGCAGCAGGAATGCATGTGCACTCAAAAACGTCTATATTTTTCACGGATAGACCCCGTGAAACGCTATAAATTGGCGGGGATGTCTCTCTTGTGGCTCACGGGCGCTGTTAGTTAGGGTCGCACAGAAATCCCTCGGAATGGGAAAAGGGGTCATTTTCGTGTTGCCACATTGCGTACGAACGGCATGAAACTTCCAGAGGCATCTGCAGCAGAAATGCATGTGCACTCAAAAACGTCTATATTTTTCACGGATAGACCCCGTGAAACGCTAGAAATTGGCGGGGATGTGTCTCTTGTGGCTCACGGGGCT
>NW_027422828.1:1205000-1207500 GCF_048934315.1 Petromyzon marinus
CGGGGCTGTTAGGGTCGCACAGAAATGCCTCGGAATGGGAAAACGGGTCATTTTTGTGTGGCCACATTGCATAGGAACGGCATGAAACTTCCAGAGGCATTTGCAGCAGGAATGCATGTGCACTCAAAAACGTCTATATTTTTCACGGATAGACCCCGTGAAACGCTATAAATTGGCGGGGATGTCTCTCTTGTGGCTCACGGGCGCTGTTAGTTAGGGTCGCACAGAAATCCCTCGGAATGGGAAAAGGGGTCATTTTCGTGTTGCCACATTGCGTACGAACGGCATGAAACTTCCAGAGGCATCTGCAGCAGAAATGCATGTGCACTCAAAAACGTCTATATTTTTCACGGATAGACCCCGTGAAACGCTAGAAATTGGCGGGGATGTGTCTCTTGTGGCTCACGGGGCTGTTAGGGTCGCACAGAAATCCCTCGGAATGGGAAAACGGGTCATTTTCGTGTTGCCACAATTGGCATACGAACGGCATGAAACTTCCAGAGGCATTTGCAGCAGAAATGCATGTGCACTCAAAAACGTGAATATTTTTTCACGGATAGACCCCGTCAAACGCTCGAATTTGGCGGGGATGTTTCTCTTGTGGGTCACGGGGCTGTTCGGCTCGCACAGAACTCCCTTGGTCCACCTGATTCGTGCATACAGGCAGCAACTAAAACTCTGTAAACCTGCTGTGAGGACATCTAAACAGTGGACCAGTGAGGCTGTGGAAGATTTGCGGGCGTGCTTAGACTGTACTGACTGGGATATGTTCACGACTGCTACCAATAGTCTGGATGAACTCACAGAGGCTGTGTACATCAGCTTCTGTGAGGACTGCTGTATCCCAACACGTACCAGGGTGAACTTTAACAACAACAAGCCCTGGTTCTCAGCAAAGCTCAAAAGGTTGAGGTTGGAGAAGGAGGAAGCGTTTAGGAGTGGGGATAGAGACAGATTCAAGGAGTCGAAGAACAGGTTTAGCAAAGCGGTGAGAGAGGCTAAACGACTGTACTCAGAGACACTAAAACACCAGTTCTCTACTAACGACGCTGCTTCTGTCTGCCAAAGGGCTCAGGCACATCACCAACTACAAACCCAGAGCGCCCCACACCACTAACGACTCCCGCCTAGCCAACGACCTGAACGAGTTCTACCGTAGATTTGAAAGACAATTGGACTGTCCTGAACCACCCCTTCCCACCCAAGAGGCCCCATCCCCCACCCATACTACAGAAACGACTCTCTCCTTTCAGGAGGGAGAAGTTAATGGGCTTTTCAAGAGGCAGAATCCACGCAAAGCAGCCGGGCCGGACTCTGTCTCTCCAGCCACCCTCAGGCACTGCGCTGACCAGCTGTCTCCGGTGTTCACCAACATCTTTAACACCTCCCTGGAGACATGCCATGTACCAGCCTGTCTCAAGTCCTCCACCATCATCGCTGTGCCCAAAAAGCTAAGGCCAACAGGACTAAATGATTACAGACCGGTCGCCCTTACATCTGTGGTAATGAAGTCTTTTGAGCGCCTGCTCCTGGCACACCTCAAAGCCATCACAGACCCTCTCCTGGACCCCCTTCAGTTTGCCTACAGAGCCAACAGGTCTGTGGACGACGCAGTTAACATGGCCCTCCACTTCACCCTACAGCATGTGGACGCCCCAGCATCCTACGCCAGGATCCTGTTTGTGGACTTCAGCTCTGCCTTCAACACCATCATCCCTGCCCTGCTTCAGGACAAGCTCTTCCAGCTGAACGTGCCCTACTCCACCTGCAGGTGGATCACAGACTTCCTCTCTGACAGGAAGCAGTGCGTTAAGCCGGGAACAGAAGTCTCTGACTCCAGGTCCATCAGCACGGGAACTCCTCAGGGCTGCGTCCTTTGCCCACTGCTCTTCTCCCTGTATACCAACAGCTGCGCCTCCAATCATCTGTCCGTCAAACTCTTGAAGTTTGTCGGACGACACCACCCTCATTGGGCTGATCTCTGGTGGGGATGAGTCTGACTATAGGTGGGAAGCTGACAACCTGGTGACCTGGTGTAGCCAGAACAACTTAGAGCTAAATGCTCTAAGGACAGTTGAGATGGTTGTGGACTTCAGGAAGAATACAGCCCCACTCACCGCCATCACCCTGTTAGACTCCGCAGTCAAAATTGTGGAGTCCTTCCGCTTCCTGGGCACTATTCTCTGCCGGGACCTCAAGTGGGAACTGAACATCAGCTCCCTCGCCAAGAGAGCTCAACAGAGGATGTACTTTCGACGGCAGCTGAAGAAATGCAACCTGCCAAAGACAATGATGGTGCAATTCTATACAGCGATCATTGAATCCATCCTCACCTCCTCCATAACCGTCTGGTACGCTGCTGCCACTGCCAAGGACAAGAGCAGACTGCAGCGTATCATGCACACTGCTGAGAAGGTAATTGCCTGCAATCTACCAACCCTCGAGGACCTGCACACGACAAGGAGCATGAGGCGAGCGAGGAAGGTTGTGGCCGATTCCT
>NW_027422828.1:1235000-1237500 GCF_048934315.1 Petromyzon marinus
ATCTCGATTTAGTGGGTAGTGCATTAATCCTTAGTTTAACCATGTCTATGTAATTATACGATTTTATTGTTCTATGATTCCCTGTTATCCATGAATTGTTTTCTGTTTGAGATTGGCAGTATACCAACCCCCGACCATCTGTTGTTTGATATAGTTTATTTGACCATTTGTTCTGATTTAAAGATTTCGAAGGAAATTTGGAGCCTGCAATGATATGGGCCTGTTTTAACGTTGCAATAGTGTATGATTGTTGTGATAATGCTCTTATTGCTAGATCATCTGAAGTTATCATTTTGTTGTGTCTGCTTATTATAGATAGTGCAACTGAGTCGCATAAATTTCTTATGCCCATTCCTCCGTTGGATACTGATGTATAAAAGAAACTGTCGGGCGTATCGTGTGGCAACCTGAGCAGAAGCTTTACTGTTTTCCTAATTTCAGAATCAAGTGACATCAATAAACCCTTGGTAACTTTTCCGAGGACCAATTGATGAATAATACGAGGTATCAAATTGTTATTGATTAAATATACTTTCTTTTCTGGCTTTAACGGTGCTCTGGTCAGTTTGTTTAACATTGCTGCGAGCAGGTTACAGCTTATAGATCGTTTTCCCCTTGGGTCAAATTCAATGCCTAGATATTTGAATCCCTTTACATATGATACCGGATTAATGGGTTCGTTATTTATAAAGTACGATGATGTCGTTGCAACACTAAATGTCTTCTGTTTGCCGTACTTGATAAATCTTAACGAATTGCATTTGTTTATATTTATTTTCAAGTGTCTGTCATCGAGGAATTTAGTAGTTATATCCAAGAGTTTATTCATGCCACATTCCGTTTCTGCAAATAGGATAAGGTCGTCTGCAAACATCATTGAATTTACTTTCTGATTTCCTACATTAACTCCTATATATGTCGGCAAGTTATCCAATAGTTCATCCATAATCATGTTAAATAGTAGCGGTGAAAGTGGATCACCTTGCTTTACGCCTCTTTTTAGATTTATGTTACGCATTGTTGTCGATCCAAATACAATATCAGTTAGATTACACTTATAGATGTTGGTCAAGTACGTTGTTGATTCCTTTGATAAGTTAAATCGCTTTAAGGCTCTAATAATCGATTCGTGGCTGACAGAATCGAATGCCTTACTGAGGTCTATTGACACTATTTGCGTGTTTTCGTGCTTTTGCCTGGCGTTGTGTATGATGAAGTGTAGTAATGCACTATTTTCGAAACATCCGTCTACCGGGAGGAATGCTTTCTGCCTGTAATTAAGCTTTAATTGCTGTCCTAGACGATAACTTAAAATTTTGTGTAATAGCCTAATTACAATTGATGAGATGGTTATGGGTCTCCAATTTGAGGGTTTTTCTAAATCCTCTTTAGTTTTAGGTATAAGTCTTGTTCTGTGTTGTTTCCATATTTGTGGTATATCCTGTAAATAAAGGATGATATTTAAGATATCTAGTAAATATTTTATTGGTAAAGTCCTAAGATCGCTAAGAATAATGTTGTCCTGTCCAGGTGACTTATCCTTCATAATTGCTAGGGTCTTAATCAACTCATCTAAGGTGATTGCTTTTACGATATCGATGCAGGATTGGTCGTTTTTTAATTTAAAGGGTATATTATCTGGAGGAGAGTTTGACTCGAATAAAGTAACGAATGTTCCCCGTATGCTTTCTTCAGTTGGGTATATACTTGGCCCCGATCTATCTGAAGTAATCTCGTCTAATAGAGCTTTCTTGTTCGTATGGTATAAATATTGATACCCCCTGTATTTAGTTTGCTTTGATTGTCTTCGATGCCTATTCTCATCTTTCTCCTGTTGGTTTACACGATCTTTCCTATTAATTGGTTTACTTCGATTTAAAAACTTTTCTACATGAGAATTGAGTAGCAGTAACGCCTGATTGTGACTTAAATTCTCGATCTTTAGATCGGTAATTATGACCTGAAGATCCTCAGCTGCTGTCAGTGATTGTTCTTTTTCGGCCCTTATTGCTGGCTGATCTCCTTCAGAAGGTGTAGTTGTTATTTCCGATGTTGTCGGTAAAACTAAGTTAACAAGGCATTGATTTTCTACCTTATAGGTGGTTTCTTTCAATGTCCTTACCAATTCCTTATACTTGATATTTCTCCGCTTCCCTTTAATCGCTTCTAGCGTTCTGTGTGGCATAACTGAGTTCTGTATTAGTTGATTCATGTTTATGTCCTCATCATTCTGTTGGGCTTCTTTATGGGCCATAATTTCTACCTCTTCTTCTCCCCATCTAACTTTCCTTCCTGGTGCGTTTTGCTGTAGTCTAGCTTCATGTTCTGTCGGATGAGTTCGTCTAGTATGTACCCCTAAACCTGTTTTCGTAGTAAAACCTCTGCTACAATATGAACAACTAAATAGTGTTTCCTCAATTGTGGTGGTTATAGCACTAGTTTTACCTATTAAACTTTTGCAAGTTCTTCCGTAGTGTGACGCTATCTTGTGTATGCTATC
>NW_027422828.1:1265000-1267500 GCF_048934315.1 Petromyzon marinus
AAAATAAAGAATTAAAATAACAAAGTCTAATCTATATAAGTAATGGTGAATAAAGCTTATTTTTAATCTTCTTTGAAGGCAGAAAATAGTAAGGTAAAAATAAAGTCCTCTCTATGCTCTGAAGTAACATATAAAAAAAACTAGCAATAAAAAAAAATACCAAGTCTTCGTCTTGGAAAATAACAAAATCTAAAAGAAAAATCTTCTTTGTGGAAAATAGTAAAATAAAAAAACCAAGTCTTCACCTTGGAAAATAACAAAATCTAATCTAAAACATCTTAAATAAAGCTTGTCTGTAGTCTTCTTTGTAGGCAGAAAATAGTACGTTGCAGGACTCTCAAACTGATGTATTCCAAAAATAAAGAATTAAAATAACAAAGTCTAATCTATATAAGCGCTCTTGAATAAAGCAGTGTAAAAAAAAAAAATAGCAATATAAAAAAAACCAAGTCTTCGTCTTGGAAAATAACAAAATCTAAAAGAAAAGAAGTCTTCTTTGTGGAAAAAAGTAAAATAAAAAAAACCAAGACTTCACCTTGGAAAATAACAAAATCTAATCTAAAACATCTTAAATAAAGCTTATTTGTAATCTTCTTTGTAGGCAGAAAATAGTAAGTTACAGGACTCTCGAACTGATGTAGTCCAAAAATAAAGAATTAAAATAACAAAGTCTAATCTATATAAGTGCTCTTGAATAGGCTTCGTGTAAAAAAAATAGCAATAAAAAAATACCAAGTCTTCGTCTTGGAAAATAACAAAATCTAAAAGAAAAGTCTTCTTTGTGGAAAATAGTAAAATAAAAAACCAAGACTTCACCTTGGAAAATAACAAAATCTAATCTAAAACATCTTAAATAAAGCTGGTTTGTAGTCTTCTCTCGAACTGATGTAGTGCAAAAATAAAGAATTAAAATAACAAAGTCTAATCTATATAAGTGCTCTTGAATAAAGCTTCCTGTAAAAAATACCAAAAAAAATACCAAGTCTTCGTCTTGGAAAATAACAAAATCTAAAAGAAAAGAAAAGTCTTCTTTGTGGAAAATAGTAAAATAAAAAAAACCAAGACTTCACCTTGGAAAATAACAAAATCTAATCTAAAACATCTTAAATAAAGCTTATTTCTAATCTTCTTTGTAGGCAGAAAATAGTAAGTTACAGGACTCTCGAACTGATGTAGTCCAAAAATAAAGAATTAAAATAACAAAGTCTAATCTATATAAGTGCTCTTGAATAAGCTTCGTGTAAAAAATAGCAATATAATAAAAATACCAAGTCTTCGTCTTGGAAAATAACAAAATCTAAAAGAAAGGTCTTCTTTATGGAAAATAGTAAAATAAGAATACCAAGACTTCACCTTGGAAAATAACAAAACCATCTTGAAAAAAGCTTATTTTTAATCTTCTTTGTAGGCAGAAAATAGTAAGGCGAAAATAAAGTCCCCTCTAAGCTCTAAAGTAACAAATACGACGTGTTAAAAAAAAAACTAACAATAAAAAAAAGAACCAAGACTTCGTCTTGGAAAATAACAATCTAAATTGTGGAAAATAGTAAAATGAAATAAAAACCGACTTCACCTTCGAAAATAACAAAATCAATCTAAAACAAATGACATCTTAAAACAAAACTATTATTTGTTTCGGAGGTTGTCTATGACTGTTCATAGACCGCATAATTTCCACAGAACATTCTCAGAATATCAAGAGAGAAAAGCAGCGTTCTGCGGGAAATCATCTTGGCCAGTGATGTCGTTCTGGGTTTGGTCAGGCCCAGGGAGGTAAGTACCTCGTTATTCTCAAGGGGCCACTTTCCTCTTGCCCCAACCGGGAATCCAAAGAATGTGACCTTGCTAGCCTTCGTCAGCACTTTGACTTGATCACCAAGAGGGGTATAGTACGAAACTTTGTGCGAGGCAGCATCTGACAAGGTATTCTTTGAAAGCTCAAAACGGACGGTGACATCGATCACAACCGCCTCCTCATCTTTTGCAAACACGAGGTCAGGCTTTCTCATCTCTCCCGTCTCGGATATGAACCGTGGCTCTTTGTATACAGACCAGCCCAATCTAGCCGCTTCGTCTGCCAGAATGTTACTGATCTTGTTGTGTCGCGCAATTCTTGCTTTCTGTACTGCAGGACATTGACCGAGAATGTGCGAAAGGGACTCGAGTCTGGCAGAGCATTTCCTGCAGGAACGTAAGGCCCCATCTCTGCCTCTGTTCAAGCTTTCTCTTGTTGGGTAAATATTTGCCCTTAGTTGTAGTGCTGCAATAAAGAAGCATTGTTTAAAGCCGCACCATGGCCTCAACCAAGCATTACTGATTCTATCATGCGCAAAGTTTACAATGCCCCTTCCTTGAACCGGCTTTTCGCACCATCTCTGAAATTCATGCTCCCTCCAATCGCAGGGTCTCGGATATACAGGTTCTTTTGACACCGAGTCCCTGAGAACGAATGTTGGGATTGCATCACTGTCACCCCCTGCTCGTACCCACAAATTACGGT
>NW_027422828.1:1302500-1305000 GCF_048934315.1 Petromyzon marinus
ATTTGCAGCAGGAATGCATGTGCACTCAAAAACTTCTATATGTTTCACGGATAGACCCCGTGAAACGCTAGAAATTGGCGGGGATGTGTCTCTTGTGGCTCACGGGGCTGTTAGGGTGGCACAGAACTCCCTCGGAATGGGAAAAGGGGTCATTTTCGTGTTGCCACATTGCATAGGAACGCCATGAAACTTCCAGAGGCATTTGCAGCAGAAAGGCACGTGCACTCAAAAATTTTAATATTTTTCACGCATAGACCCCGTCAAACGCTAGAAGTTGGCGGGGATGTCTCTCTTGTGGCTCACGGGGCTGTTAGGGTCGCACAGAAATGCCTCGGAATGGGAAAACGGGTCATTTTTGTGTGGCCACATTGCATAGGAACGGCATGAAACTTCCAGAGGCATTTGCAGCAGGAATGCATGTGCACTCAAAAACGTCTATATTTTTCACGGATAGACCCCGTGAAACGCTATAAATTGGCGGGGATGTCTCTCTTGTGGCTCACGGGCGCTGTTAGTTAGGGTCGCACAGAAATCCCTCGGAATGGGAAAAGGGGTCATTTTCGTGTTGCCACATTGCGTACGAACGGCATGAAACTTCCAGAGGCATCTGCAGCAGAAATGCATGTGCACTCAAAAACGTCTATATTTTTCACGGATAGACCCCGTGAAACGCTAGAAATTGGCGGGGATGTGTCTCTTGTGGCTCACGGGGCTGTTAGGGTCGCACAGAAATCCCTCGGAATGGGAAAACGGGTCATTTTCGTGTTGCCACAATTGGCATACGAACGGCATGAAACTTCCAGAGGCATTTGCAGCAGAAATGCATGTGCACTCAAAAACGTGAATATTTTTTCACGGATAGACCCCGTCAAACGCTCGAATTTGGCGGGGATGTTTCTCTTGTGGGTCACGGGGCTGTTCGGCTCGCACAGAACTCCCTTGGTCCACCTGATTCGTGCATACAGGCAGCAACTAAAACTCTGTAAACCTGCTGTGAGGACATCTAAACAGTGGACCAGTGAGGCTGTGGAAGATTTGCGGGCGTGCTTAGACTGTACTGACTGGGATATGTTCACGACTGCTACCAATAGTCTGGATGAACTCACAGAGGCTGTGTACATCAGCTTCTGTGAGGACTGCTGTATCCCAACACGTACCAGGGTGAACTTTAACAACAACAAGCCCTGGTTCTCAGCAAAGCTCAAAAGGTTGAGGTTGGAGAAGGAGGAAGCGTTTAGGAGTGGGGATAGAGACAGATTCAAGGAGTCGAAGAACAGGTTTAGCAAAGCGGTGAGAGAGGCTAAACGACTGTACTCAGAGACACTAAAACACCAGTTCTCTACTAACGACGCTGCTTCTGTCTGCCAAAGGGCTCAGGCACATCACCAACTACAAACCCAGAGCGCCCCACACCACTAACGACTCCCGCCTAGCCAACGACCTGAACGAGTTCTACCGTAGATTTGAAAGACAATTGGACTGTCCTGAACCACCCCTTCCCACCCAAGAGGCCCCATCCCCCACCCATACTACAGAAACGACTCTCTCCTTTCAGGAGGGAGAAGTTAATGGGCTTTTCAAGAGGCAGAATCCACGCAAAGCAGCCGGGCCGGACTCTGTCTCTCCAGCCACCCTCAGGCACTGCGCTGACCAGCTGTCTCCGGTGTTCACCAACATCTTTAACACCTCCCTGGAGACATGCCATGTACCAGCCTGTCTCAAGTCCTCCACCATCATCGCTGTGCCCAAAAAGCTAAGGCCAACAGGACTAAATGATTACAGACCGGTCGCCCTTACATCTGTGGTAATGAAGTCTTTTGAGCGCCTGCTCCTGGCACACCTCAAAGCCATCACAGACCCTCTCCTGGACCCCCTTCAGTTTGCCTACAGAGCCAACAGGTCTGTGGACGACGCAGTTAACATGGCCCTCCACTTCACCCTACAGCATGTGGACGCCCCAGCATCCTACGCCAGGATCCTGTTTGTGGACTTCAGCTCTGCCTTCAACACCATCATCCCTGCCCTGCTTCAGGACAAGCTCTTCCAGCTGAACGTGCCCTACTCCACCTGCAGGTGGATCACAGACTTCCTCTCTGACAGGAAGCAGTGCGTTAAGCCGGGAACAGAAGTCTCTGACTCCAGGTCCATCAGCACGGGAACTCCTCAGGGCTGCGTCCTTTGCCCACTGCTCTTCTCCCTGTATACCAACAGCTGCGCCTCCAATCATCTGTCCGTCAAACTCTTGAAGTTTGTCGGACGACACCACCCTCATTGGGCTGATCTCTGGTGGGGATGAGTCTGACTATAGGTGGGAAGCTGACAACCTGGTGACCTGGTGTAGCCAGAACAACTTAGAGCTAAATGCTCTAAGGACAGTTGAGATGGTTGTGGACTTCAGGAAGAATACAGCCCCACTCACCGCCATCACCCTGTTAGACTCCGCAGTCAAAATTGTGGAGTCCTTCCGCTTCCTGGGCACTATTCTCTGCCGGGACCTCAA
>NW_027422828.1:1337500-1342500 GCF_048934315.1 Petromyzon marinus
TCCCTGCTGCCGTGCATCAATGGCAACAAGGAGTAGAGTCGGTAAGGTTACCGGATTCTCGAACTGATGTACTCCAAAAAATAAAGAATTAAAATAACAAAGTCTAATCTATATAAGTAATGTTGAATAAAGCTTATTTTTAATCTTCTTTGAAGGCAGAAAATAGTAAGGTAAAAATAAAGTCCTCTCTATGCTCTGAAGTAACATATAAAAAAAACTAGCAATAAAAAAAATACCAAGTCTTCGTCTTGGAAAATAACAAAATCTAAAAGAAAAATCTTCTTTGTGGAAAATAGTAAAATAAAAAAACCAAGTCTTCACCTTGGAAAATAACAAAATCTAATCTAAAACATCTTAAATAAAGCTTGTCTGTAGTCTTCTTTGTAGGCAGAAAATAGTACGTTACAGGACTCTCAAACTGATGTATTCCAAAAATAAAGAATTAAAATAACAAAGTCTAATCTATATAAGCGCTCTTGAATAAAGCAGTGTAAAAAAAAAAATAGCAATATAAAAAAAACCAAGTCTTCGTCTTGGAAAATAACAAAATCTAAAAGAAAAGAAAAGTCTTCTTTGTGGAAAATAGTAAAATAAAAAAAACCAAGACTTCACCTTGGAAAATAACAAAATCTAATCTAAAACATCTTAAATAAAGCTTATTTGTAATCTTCTTTGTAGGCAGAAAATAGTAAGTTACAGGACTCTCGAACTGATGTAGTCCAAAAATAAAGAATTAAAATAACAAAGTCTAATCTATATAAGTGCTCTTGAATAAGCTTCGTGTAAAAAAATAGCAATAAAAAAATACCAAGTCTTCGTCTTGGAAAATAACAAAATCTAAAAGAAAAGTCTTCTTTGTGGAAAATAGTAAAATAAAAAACCAAGACTTCACCTTGGAAAATAACAAAATCTAATCTAAAACATCTTAAATAAAGCTGGTTTGTAGTCTTCTCTCGAACTGATGTAGTGCAAAAATAAAGAATTAAAATAACAAAGTCTAATCTATATAAGTGCTCTTGAATAAAGCTTCCTGTAAAAAATAGCAAAAAAATACCAAGTCTTCGTCTTGGAAAATAACAAAATCTAAAAGAAAAGAAAAGTCTTCTTTGTGGAAAATAGTAAAATAAAAAAAACCAAGACTTCACCTTGGAAAATAACAAAATCTAATCTAAAACATCTTAAATAAAGCTTATTTGTAATCTTCTTTGTAGGCAGAAAATAGTAAGTTACAGGACTCTCGAACTGATGTAGTCCAAAAATAAAGAATTAAAATAACAAAGTCTAATCTATATAAGTGCTCTTGAATAAGCTTCGTGTAAAAAATAGCAATATAATAAAAATACCAAGTCTTCGTCTTGGAAAATAACAAAATCTAAAAGAAAGGTCTTCTTTATGGAAAATAGTAAAATAAGAATACCAAGACTTCACCTTGGAAAATAACAAAACCATCTTGAAAAAAGCTTATTTTTAATCTTCTTTGTAGGCAGAAAATAGTAAGGCGAAAATAAAGTCCCCTCTAAGCTCTAAAGTAACAAATACGACGTGTTAAAAAAAAAAAACTAACAATAAAAAAAAGAACCAAGACTCCGTCTTGGAAAATAACAATCTAAATTGTGGAAAATAGTAAAATGAAATAAAAACCGACTTCACCTTCGAAAATAACAAAATCAATCTAAAACAAATGACATCTTAAAACAAAACTATTATTTGTTTCGGAGGTTGTCTATGACTGTTCATAGACCGCATAATTTCCACAGAACATTCTCAGAATATCAAGAGAGAAAAGCAGCGTTCTGCGGGAAATCATCTTGGCCAGTGATGTCGTTCTGGGTTTGGTCAGGCCCAGGGAGGTAAGTACCTCGTTATTCTCAAGGGGCCACTTTCCTCTTGCCCCAACCGGGAATCCAAAGAATGTGACCTTGCTAGCCTTCGTCAGCACTTTGACTTGATCACCAAGAGGGGTATAGTACGAAACTTTGTGCGAGGCAGCATCTGACAAGGTATTCTTTGAAAGCTCAAAACGGACGGTGACATCGATCACAACCGCCTCCTCATCTTTTGCAAACACGAGGTCAGGCTTTCTCATCTCTCCCGTCTCGGATATGAACCGTGGCTCTTTGTATACAGACCAGCCCAATCTAGCCGCTTCGTCTGCCAGAATGTTACTGATCTTGTTATGTCGCGCAATTCTTGCTTTCTGTACTGCAGGACATTGACCGAGAATGTGCGAAAGGGACTCGAGTCTGGCAGAGCATTTCCTGCAGGAACGTAAGGCCCCATCTCTGCCTCTGTTCAAGCTTTCTCTTGTTGGGTAAATATTTGCCCTTAGTTGTAGTGCTGCGATAAAGAAGCATTGTTTAAAGCCGCACCATGGCCTCAACCAAGCATTACTGATTCTATCATGCGCAAAGTTTACAATGCCCCTTCCTTGAACCGGCTTTTCGCACCATCTCTGAAATTCATGCTCCCTCCAATCGCAGGGTCTCGGATATACAGGTTCTTTTGACACCGAGTCCCTGAGAACGAATGTTGGGATTGCATCACTGTCACCCCCTGCTCGTACCCACAAATTACGGTATTCTTCCTCCATACCCTGCGAGGACACAATATTACGGGTGATAGCATCGGACGAGTTTGCTATACGTTGCAGCCTTCTAACTTGAACCGAAGGGATTGTTTTTTCCAGTTTCAAGATGGCAAGGCCTCCGTCTCGGGCTCTGGCATATAACAGTCCATCACAAGTTGAAGCGGGAAGGTGGAGCCATCCTTTTACCGCCTTTCTAATCTCTTGGTCCAACCCACGGAGAGTTGATTGCTTGCAGTCCGAGTGGTCTGCAGGATATAACAATCTGGGTAGGGCATAGGCATTGAGTAGTTCAACCTTCTGAGTTGGCTTCAGAGGCGCCTCATCGATTTTCGAGATCCATGTCTTTAGCTGACAATGTAGATCAGGCTGTATAGTGCCAGTCCAAGGGCCAATTTTCAGACCAAGGTATTTCGTTGATTCATCAGGTTGGATCATATGGACATCTTTATTTTTGATAGTCCATGGGTCGCAGTTGTTCACCGTATATGAATCTTTGGTTGGGCTTATCATGAAGCCCTGGCACTTTCTGGCCTGAACCTCCAATCCCGATAGCCCACAAAATGATTCCAAGATCGCTAGATTGGCGGCCATACCAACCCAAGATTCGCTCACCAACACCAAATCATCAGCAAACGCAAGAGCTGTCACGTGGTCGGTATCAATGGAGTACCCAACTCCGTGTGACTCTAGGGTGCATATCAAAGGGTCCATGGCAAGATTGAAGAGCAGGGGTGACATGGGGTCACCCTGTTTGACACCAACACGTATGCTAATTTCTCGAGTCGACTCGCCATTGCTTTTGAACGAGGTCGTACACCGATCGTAGGCGTTCTGGATGATGCCCACCACGTGTTCATCTACTTTCTTGTGCCTTAACACCCATAAAATATGAGCATGCGAAACCGAGTCAAAAGCTTTCGCTATGTCGATAAACATGACAGCCAACGGCCTGTGCAATTTCTTAGCATGTCTCATAAGGTCCTGTAGCACCTTAAGATTTTCAGAGCAGCCAGATGCCGCTATAAAACCACGCTGCCTTGGGTTTAAGGGACAAGCACGAGCAAGACGTGCAGTCATTATTCTGGAAAATAATCTCAGAATCATTGAACCGATCGTTATTGGTCTCCAGTTCCCCAATTCTTTCAGCTTTTCATCGTCCATAACCTTAGGAATAAGAATCGTCCTATTCTTTTTCAACTCTTTGGGAATAATTCCTGTAATCATCCATGCATTAAATAGGGCTGTCAGTGTCCGACCCTCGGGGTCGGCAGCACAGATTGCAGCCCTTGTTAGGCCATCTGGCCCAGCTGCTGACGTTGGTTTAATGGCCCGTATGGCAGTCTGAACTTCCTCCACCGAAATTAGGGGCTCAAAGTATTCGTTATTTGCAACACCTGATGACTTAATTTGGCCCAGGCCATTGAATGGCAACACCTTCTCCCATTTTTCGCAGTAAAAAGGATATACATCTGCGTTCGGGATTCGGCATTCATGACGTTCAGTGCCATCCAGGACTAAGGACGCAAGAAGAGAGCGGTTCTTAAAGAAGAGCTTCTGGTGCTTCATGAAGCTTCCTCGTTTTTCCGCTCTCTTCTTCATCCAAGATCGTGTGGGTAATATCCTGGGTTTAATAATGTCGTTCTTGGGTTTTGAACGTTTGCCTTTGTTTTTCACCAATCTCATCGGACAAAGCATCAATGCTGTGGCAGTTTCTACGAGGGCATCATGTTGGCCCTCGCCGTTAAGCCAAGCCTTTATTGCCTCCATTGCAGGCTTTTCCAAGGTCCCAGAATTCTCATTCGTAAGCCGCTCAGCTGCTTGAGCGAGTATGGATGAAGTCCCCGTTGTTACATTTGGTGGGGGAGACAATGTCTCAAGAGGCCTAGAAGAAAAATGTAAGCTGTCTGACATGGGGGCCCCTGTCTTTTTACTTAGGTCCCGTCTCTTGTCAGAGACTTGCTTGTTGGTCTTAGTCCCAAGCGCTTCAGCAATGATCTTATTGATATTCTTTTTCCCCTGAAACTGCAACTCTAGAAGGGCCAGCTGTTCTACTTCCTTCAAAGACCAGCAGCTACGGTGTACCCCTCTCTGCGAGGTACCCTTTATACCATCTTTAATCCTTTCCTCATTACGGGTGACTGGGTGAGCATGCCTCTTGTGCTGCGAAAGGCCACTTAGAGTCGCAAAGCGTGCCTGGCAACATTCACAGACCATTGGTAAGCTTTCCTCAGTTAACTTTATTCCCCCACATTTGGGGGCATGACAGGCAATCGATCGGTGGTTTGAGTTGGTTTTGTCACATTTAGCGCACTTAAACACCAGAGGAATGTCTCTGTGTTTGATGTTAAAATGTGCAACAAGTTCGGATGCTTTGCCCATGTGTTGTTTACAGATAACGCATATATACTCCAGA
>NW_027422828.1:1350000-1352500 GCF_048934315.1 Petromyzon marinus
ATGTCTCTCTTGTGGCTCACGGGGCTGTTAGGGTGGCACAGAAATCCCTCGGAATGGGAAAACGGGTAATTTTCGTGTCGCCACATTGCATACGAACCGCATGAAACTTCCAGAGGCATTTGCAGCAGGAATGCATGTGCACTCAAAAAAGTGAATATTTCTCACGGATAGACCCCGTGATACGCTAGAAATTGGCGGGGATGTCTCTCTTGTGGCTCACGGGGCTGTTAGGGTGGCACAGAAATCCCTCGGAATGGGAAAACGGGTCATTTTCGTGTCGCCACATTGCATGCGAACCGCATGCAACTTCCAGAGGCATTTGCAGCAGAAATGCATGTGCAGTCAAAAAAAAATTGATATTTTTCACGGATAGACCCCGTGAAACGCTAGAAATTGGCGGGGATGTGTCTCTTGTGGCTCACGGGGCTGTTCGGGTCGCACAGAAATCCCTGGGAATGGGAAAACGGGTCATTTTCGTGTTGCCACATTGCGTACGAACCGCATGAAACTTCCAGAGGCATTTGCAGCAGGAATGCATGTGCACTCAAAAACTTCTATATGTTTCACGGATAGACCCCGTGAAACGCTAGAAATTGGCGGGGATGTGTCTCTTGTGGCTCACGGGGCTGTTAGGGTGGCACAGAACTCCCTCGGAATGGGAAAAGGGGTCATTTTCGTGTTGCCACATTGCATAGGAACGCCATGAAACTTCCAGAGGCATTTGCAGCAGAAAGGCACGTGCACTCAAAAATTTTAATATTTTTCACGCATAGACCCCGTCAAACGCTAGAAGTTGGCGGGGATGTCTCTCTTGTGGCTCACGGGGCTGTTAGGGTCGCACAGAAATGCCTCGGAATGGGAAAACGGGTCATTTTTGTGTGGCCACATTGCATAGGAACGGCATGAAACTTCCAGAGGCATTTGCAGCAGGAATGCATGTGCACTCAAAAACGTCTATATTTTTCACGGATAGACCCCGTGAAACGCTATAAATTGGCGGGGATGTCTCTCTTGTGGCTCACGGGCGCTGTTAGTTAGGGTCGCACAGAAATCCCTCGGAATGGGAAAAGGGGTCATTTTCGTGTTGCCACATTGCGTACGAACGGCATGAAACTTCCAGAGGCATCTGCAGCAGAAATGCATGTGCACTCAAAAACGTCTATATTTTTCACGGATAGACCCCGTGAAACGCTAGAAATTGGCGGGGATGTGTCTCTTGTGGCTCACGGGGCTGTTAGGGTCGCACAGAAATCCCTCGGAATGGGAAAACGGGTCATTTTCGTGTTGCCACAATTGGCATACGAACGGCATGAAACTTCCAGAGGCATTTGCAGCAGAAATGCATGTGCACTCAAAAACGTGAATATTTTTTCACGGATAGACCCCGTCAAACGCTCGAATTTGGCGGGGATGTTTCTCTTGTGGGTCACGGGGCTGTTCGGCTCGCACAGAACTCCCTTGGTCCACCTGATTCGTGCATACAGGCAGCAACTAAAACTCTGTAAACCTGCTGTGAGGACATCTAAACAGTGGACCAGTGAGGCTGTGGAAGATTTGCGGGCGTGCTTAGACTGTACTGACTGGGATATGTTCACGACTGCTACCAATAGTCTGGATGAACTCACAGAGGCTGTGTACATCAGCTTCTGTGAGGACTGCTGTATCCCAACACGTACCAGGGTGAACTTTAACAACAACAAGCCCTGGTTCTCAGCAAAGCTCAAAAGGTTGAGGTTGGAGAAGGAGGAAGCGTTTAGGAGTGGGGATAGAGACAGATTCAAGGAGTCGAAGAACAGGTTTAGCAAAGCGGTGAGAGAGGCTAAACGACTGTACTCAGAGACACTAAAACACCAGTTCTCTACTAACGACGCTGCTTCTGTCTGCCAAAGGGCTCAGGCACATCACCAACTACAAACCCAGAGCGCCCCACACCACTAACGACTCCCGCCTAGCCAACGACCTGAACGAGTTCTACCGTAGATTTGAAAGACAATTGGACTGTCCTGAACCACCCCTTCCCACCCAAGAGGCCCCATCCCCCACCCATACTACAGAAACGACTCTCTCCTTTCAGGAGGGAGAAGTTAATGGGCTTTTCAAGAGGCAGAATCCACGCAAAGCAGCCGGGCCGGACTCTGTCTCTCCAGCCACCCTCAGGCACTGCGCTGACCAGCTGTCTCCGGTGTTCACCAACATCTTTAACACCTCCCTGGAGACATGCCATGTACCATCCTGTCTCAAGTCCTCCACCATCATCGCTGTGCCCAAAAAGCTAAGGCCAACAGGACTAAATGATTACAGACCGGTCGCCCTTACATCTGTGGTAATGAAGTCTTTTGAGCGCCTGCTCCTGGCACACCTCAAAGCCATCACAGACCCTCTCCTGGACCCCCTTCAGTTTGCCTACAGAGCCAACAGGTCTGTGGACGACGCAGTTAACATGGCCCTCCACTTCACCCTACAGCATGTGGACGCCCCAGCATCCTACGCCAGGATCCTG
>NW_027422828.1:1362500-1365000 GCF_048934315.1 Petromyzon marinus
GCGATGTCTCTCTTGTGGCTCACGGGGCTGTTAGGGTGGCACAGAAATCCCTCGGAATGGGAAAACGGGTCATTTTCGTGTCGCCACATTGCATGCGAACCGCATGAAACTTCCAGAGGCATTTGCAGCAGAAATACATGTGCAGTCAAAAAATTGAATATTTTTCACGGATAGACCCCGTGAAACGCTAGAAATTGGCGGGGATGTGTCTCTTGTGGCTCACGGGGCTGTTAGGGTGGCACAGAAATCCCTCGGAATGGGAAAAAACGGGTCATTTTCGTGTCGCCACATTGCATGCGAACCGCATGAAACTTCCAGAGGCATTTGCAGCAGGAATGCATGTGCACTCAAAAAATGTGATATTTTTCACGGAGAGACCCCGTGAAACGCTAGAAGTGGGCGGGGATGTCTCTCTTGTGGCTCACGGGGCTGTTAGGGTGGCACAGAAATCCCTCGGAATGGGAAAACGGGTCATTTTCGTGTCGCCACATTGCATACGAACCGCATGAAACTTCCAGAGGCATTTGCAGCAGGAATGCATGTGCACTCAAAAAAGTGAATATTTCTCACGGATAGACCCCGTGATACGCTAGAAATTGGCGGGGATGTCTCTCTTGTGGCTCACGGGGCTGTTAGGGTGGCACAGAAATCCCTCGGAATGGGAAAACGGGTCATTTTCGTGTCGCCACATTGCATGCGAACCGCATGCAACTTCCAGAGGCATTTGCAGCAGAAATGCATGTGCAGTCAAAAAAAAATTGATATTTTTCACGGATAGACCCCGTGAAACGCTAGAAATTGGCGGGGATGTGTCTCTTGTGGCTCACGGGGCTGTTCGGGTCGCACAGAAATCCCTGGGAATGGGAAAACGGGTCATTTTCGTGTTGCCACATTGCGTACGAACCGCATGAAACTTCCAGAGGCATTTGCAGCAGGAATGCATGTGCACTCAAAAACTTCTATATGTTTCACGGATAGACCCCGTGAAACGCTAGAAATTGGCGGGGATGTGTCTCTTGTGGCTCACGGGGCTGTTAGGGTGGCACAGAACTCCCTCGGAATGGGAAAAGGGGTCATTTTCGTGTTGCCACATTGCATCCGAACGGCATGAAACTTCCAGAGGCATTTGCAGCAGGAATGCATGTGCAGTCAAAAAAGTGAATATTTTTCACGGATAGACCCCGTGAAACGCTAGAAATTGGCGGCGATGTCTCTCTTGTGGCTCACGGGGCTGTTAGGGTGGCACAGAAATCCCTCGGAATGGGAAAACGGGTCATTTTCGTGTCGCCACATTGCATGCGAACCGCATGAAACTTCCAGAGGCATTTGCAGCAGAAATGCATGTGCAGTCAAAAAATTGAATATTTTTCACGGATAGACCCCGTGAAACGCTAGAAATTGGCGGGGATGTGTCTCTTGTGGCTCACGGGGCTGTTAGGGTGGCACAGAAATCCCTCGGAATGGGAAAAAACGGGTCATTTTCGTGTCGCCACATTGCATGCGAACCGCATGAAACTTCCAGAGGCATTTGCAGCAGGAATGCATGTGCACTCAAAAAATGTGATATTTTTCACGGAGAGACCCCGTGAAACGCTAGAAGTGGGCGGGGATGTCTCTCTTGTGGCTCACGGGGCTGTTAGGGTGGCACAGAAATCCCTCGGAATGGGAAAACGGGTCATTTTCGTGTCGCCACATTGCATACGAACCGCATGAAACTTCCAGAGGCATTTGCAGCAGGAATGCATGTGCACTCAAAAAAGTGAATATTTCTCACGGATAGACCCCGTGATACGCTAGAAATTGGCGGGGATGTCTCTCTTGTGGCTCACGGGGCTGTTAGGGTGGCACAGAAATCCCTCGGAATGGGAAAACGGGTCATTTTCGTGTCGCCACATTGCATGCGAACCGCATGCAACTTCCAGAGGCATTTGCAGCAGAAATGCATGTGCAGTCAAAAAAAAATTGATATTTTTCACGGATAGACCCCGTGAAACGCTAGAAATTGGCGGGGATGTGTCTCTTGTGGCTCACGGGGCTGTTCGGGTCGCACAGAAATCCCTGGGAATGGGAAAACGGGTCATTTTCGTGTTGCCACATTGCGTACGAACCGCATGAAACTTCCAGAGGCATTTGCAGCAGGAATGCATGTGCACTCAAAAACTTCTATATGTTTCACGGATAGACCCCGTGAAACGCTAGAAATTGGCGGGGATGTGTCTCTTGTGGCTCACGGGGCTGTTAGGGTGGCACAGAACTCCCTCGGAATGGGAAAAGGGGTCATTTTCGTGTTGCCACATTGCATAGGAACGCCATGAAACTTCCAGAGGCATTTGCAGCAGAAAGGCACGTGCACTCAAAAATTTTAATATTTTTCACGCATAGACCCCGTCAAACGCTAGAAGTTGGCGGGGATGTCTCTCTTGTGGCTCACGGGGCTGTTAGGGTCGCACAGAAATGCCTCGGAATGGGAAAACGGGTCATTTTTGTGTGGCCACATTGC
>NW_027422828.1:1377500-1380000 GCF_048934315.1 Petromyzon marinus
CACATTGCGTACGAACCGCATGAAACTTCCAGAGGCATTTGCAGCAGGAATGCATGTGCACTCAAAAACTTCTATATGTTTCACGGATAGACCCCGTGAAACGCTAGAAATTGGCGGGGATGTGTCTCTTGTGGCTCACGGGGCTGTTAGGGTGGCACAGAACTCCCTCGGAATGGGAAAAGGGGTCATTTTCGTGTTGCCACATTGCATAGGAACGCCATGAAACTTCCAGAGGCATTTGCAGCAGAAAGGCACGTGCACTCAAAAATTTTAATATTTTTCACGCATAGACCCCGTCAAACGCTAGAAGTTGGCGGGGATGTCTCTCTTGTGGCTCACGGGGCTGTTAGGGTCGCACAGAAATGCCTCGGAATGGGAAAACGGGTCATTTTTGTGTGGCCACATTGCATAGGAACGGCATGAAACTTCCAGAGGCATTTGCAGCAGGAATGCATGTGCACTCAAAAACGTCTATATTTTTCACGGATAGACCCCGTGAAACGCTATAAATTGGCGGGGATGTCTCTCTTGTGGCTCACGGGCGCTGTTAGTTAGGGTCGCACAGAAATCCCTCGGAATGGGAAAAGGGGTCATTTTCGTGTTGCCACATTGCGTACGAACGGCATGAAACTTCCAGAGGCATCTGCAGCAGAAATGCATGTGCACTCAAAAACGTCTATATTTTTCACGGATAGACCCCGTGAAACGCTAGAAATTGGCGGGGATGTGTCTCTTGTGGCTCACGGGGCTGTTAGGGTCGCACAGAAATCCCTCGGAATGGGAAAACGGGTCATTTTCGTGTTGCCACAATTGGCATACGAACGGCATGAAACTTCCAGAGGCATTTGCAGCAGAAATGCATGTGCACTCAAAAACGTGAATATTTTTTCACGGATAGACCCCGTCAAACGCTCGAATTTGGCGGGGATGTTTCTCTTGTGGGTCACGGGGCTGTTCGGCTCGCACAGAACTCCCTTGGTCCACCTGATTCGTGCATACAGGCAGCAACTAAAACTCTGTAAACCTGCTGTGAGGACATCTAAACAGTGGACCAGTGAGGCTGTGGAAGATTTGCGGGCGTGCTTAGACTGTACTGACTGGGATATGTTCACGACTGCTACCAATAGTCTGGATGAACTCACAGAGGCTGTGTACATCAGCTTCTGTGAGGACTGCTGTATCCCAACACGTACCAGGGTGAACTTTAACAACAACAAGCCCTGGTTCTCAGCAAAGCTCAAAAGGTTGAGGTTGGAGAAGGAGGAAGCGTTTAGGAGTGGGGATAGAGACAGATTCAAGGAGTCGAAGAACAGGTTTAGCAAAGCGGTGAGAGAGGCTAAACGACTGTACTCAGAGACACTAAAACACCAGTTCTCTACTAACGACGCTGCTTCTGTCTGCCAAAGGGCTCAGGCACATCACCAACTACAAACCCAGAGCGCCCCACACCACTAACGACTCCCGCCTAGCCAACGACCTGAACGAGTTCTACCGTAGATTTGAAAGACAATTGGACTGTCCTGAACCACCCCTTCCCACCCAAGAGGCCCCATCCCCCACCCATACTACAGAAACGACTCTCTCCTTTCAGGAGGGAGAAGTTAATGGGCTTTTCAAGAGGCAGAATCCACGCAAAGCAGCCGGGCCGGACTCTGTCTCTCCAGCCACCCTCAGGCACTGCGCTGACCAGCTGTCTCCGGTGTTCACCAACATCTTTAACACCTCCCTGGAGACATGCCATGTACCAGCCTGTCTCAAGTCCTCCACCATCATCGCTGTGCCCAAAAAGCTAAGGCCAACAGGACTAAATGATTACAGACCGGTCGCCCTTACATCTGTGGTAATGAAGTCTTTTGAGCGCCTGCTCCTGGCACACCTCAAAGCCATCACAGACCCTCTCCTGGACCCCCTTCAGTTTGCCTACAGAGCCAACAGGTCTGTGGACGACGCAGTTAACATGGCCCTCCACTTCACCCTACAGCATGTGGACGCCCCAGCATCCTACGCCAGGATCCTGTTTGTGGACTTCAGCTCTGCCTTCAACACCATCATCCCTGCCCTGCTTCAGGACAAGCTCTTCCAGCTGAACGTGCCCTACTCCACCTGCAGGTGGATCACAGACTTCCTCTCTGACAGGAAGCAGTGCGTTAAGCCGGGAACAGAAGTCTCTGACTCCAGGTCCATCAGCACGGGAACTCCTCAGGGCTGCGTCCTTTGCCCACTGCTCTTCTCCCTGTATACCAACAGCTGCGCCTCCAATCATCTGTCCGTCAAACTCTTGAAGTTTGTCGGACGACACCACCCTCATTGGGCTGATCTCTGGTGGGGATGAGTCTGACTATAGGTGGGAAGCTGACAACCTGGTGACCTGGTGTAGCCAGAACAACTTAGAGCTAAATGCTCTAAGGACAGTTGAGATGGTTGTGGACTTCAGGAAGAATACAGCCCCACTCACCGCCATCACCCTGTTAGACTCCGCAGTCAAAATTGTGGAGTCCTT
>NW_027422828.1:1392500-1395000 GCF_048934315.1 Petromyzon marinus
AAATTGGCGGGGATGTGTCTCTTGTGGCTCACGGGGCTGTTAGGGTGGCACAGAACTCCCTCGGAATGGGAAAAGGGGTCATTTTCGTGTTGCCACATTGCATAGGAACGCCATGAAACTTCCAGAGGCATTTGCAGCAGAAAGGCACGTGCACTCAAAAATTTTAATATTTTTCACGCATAGACCCCGTCAAACGCTAGAAGTTGGCGGGGATGTCTCTCTTGTGGCTCACGGGGCTGTTAGGGTCGCACAGAAATGCCTCGGAATGGGAAAACGGGTCATTTTTGTGTGGCCACATTGCATAGGAACGGCATGAAACTTCCAGAGGCATTTGCAGCAGGAATGCATGTGCACTCAAAAACGTCTATATTTTTCACGGATAGACCCCGTGAAACGCTATAAATTGGCGGGGATGTCTCTCTTGTGGCTCACGGGCGCTGTTAGTTAGGGTCGCACAGAAATCCCTCGGAATGGGAAAAGGGGTCATTTTCGTGTTGCCACATTGCGTACGAACGGCATGAAACTTCCAGAGGCATCTGCAGCAGAAATGCATGTGCACTCAAAAACGTCTATATTTTTCACGGATAGACCCCGTGAAACGCTAGAAATTGGCGGGGATGTGTCTCTTGTGGCTCACGGGGCTGTTAGGGTCGCACAGAAATCCCTCGGAATGGGAAAACGGGTCATTTTCGTGTTGCCACAATTGGCATACGAACGGCATGAAACTTCCAGAGGCATTTGCAGCAGAAATGCATGTGCACTCAAAAACGTGAATATTTTTTCACGGATAGACCCCGTCAAACGCTCGAATTTGGCGGGGATGTTTCTCTTGTGGGTCACGGAGCTGTTCGGCTCGCACAGAACTCCCTTGGTCCACCTGATTCGTGCATACAGGCAGCAACTAAAACTCTGTAAACCTGCTGTGAGGACATCTAAACAGTGGACCAGTGAGGCTGTGGAAGATTTGCGGGCGTGCTTAGACTGTACTGACTGGGATATGTTCACGACTGCTACCAATAGTCTGGATGAACTCACAGAGGCTGTGTACATCAGCTTCTGTGAGGACTGCTGTATCCCAACACGTACCAGGGTGAACTTTAACAACAACAAGCCCTGGTTCTCAGCAAAGCTCAAAAGGTTGAGGTTGGAGAAGGAGGAAGCGTTTAGGAGTGGGGATAGAGACAGATTCAAGGAGTCGAAGAACAGGTTTAGCAAAGCGGTGAGAGAGGCTAAACGACTGTACTCAGAGACACTAAAACACCAGTTCTCTACTAACGACGCTGCTTCTGTCTGCCAAAGGGCTCAGGCACATCACCAACTACAAACCCAGAGCGCCCCACACCACTAACGACTCCCGCCTAGCCAACGACCTGAACGAGTTCTACCGTAGATTTGAAAGACAATTGGACTGTCCTGAACCACCCCTTCCCACCCAAGAGGCCCCATCCCCCACCCATACTACAGAAACGACTCTCTCCTTTCAGGAGGGAGAAGTTAATGGGCTTTTCAAGAGGCAGAATCCACGCAAAGCAGCCGGGCCGGACTCTGTCTCTCCAGCCACCCTCAGGCACTGCGCTGACCAGCTGTCTCCGGTGTTCACCAACATCTTTAACACCTCCCTGGAGACATGCCATGTACCAGCCTGTCTCAAGTCCTCCACCATCATCGCTGTGCCCAAAAAGCTAAGGCCAACAGGACTAAATGATTACAGACCGGTCGCCCTTACATCTGTGGTAATGAAGTCTTTTGAGCGCCTGCTCCTGGCACACCTCAAAGCCATCACAGACCCTCTCCTGGACCCCCTTCAGTTTGCCTACAGAGCCAACAGGTCTGTGGACGACGCAGTTAACATGGCCCTCCACTTCACCCTACAGCATGTGGACGCCCCAGCATCCTACGCCAGGATCCTGTTTGTGGACTTCAGCTCTGCCTTCAACACCATCATCCCTGCCCTGCTTCAGGACAAGCTCTTCCAGCTGAACGTGCCCTACTCCACCTGCAGGTGGATCACAGACTTCCTCTCTGACAGGAAGCAGTGCGTTAAGCCGGGAACAGAAGTCTCTGACTCCAGGTCCATCAGCACGGGAACTCCTCAGGGCTGCGTCCTTTGCCCACTGCTCTTCTCCCTGTATACCAACAGCTGCGCCTCCAATCATCTGTCCGTCAAACTCTTGAAGTTTGTCGGACGACACCACCCTCATTGGGCTGATCTCTGGTGGGGATGAGTCTGACTATAGGTGGGAAGCTGACAACCTGGTGACCTGGTGTAGCCAGAACAACTTAGAGCTAAATGCTCTAAGGACAGTTGAGATGGTTGTGGACTTCAGGAAGAATACAGCCCCACTCACCGCCATCACCCTGTTAGACTCCGCAGTCAAAATTGTGGAGTCCTTCCGCTTCCTGGGCACTATTCTCTGCCGGGACCTCAAGTGGGAACTGAACATCAGCTCCCTCGCCAAGAGAGCTCAACAGAGGATGTACTTTCGACGGCAGCTGAAGA
>NW_027422828.1:1405000-1407500 GCF_048934315.1 Petromyzon marinus
TGGCGGGGATGTCTCTCTTGTGGCTCACGGGGCTGTTAGGGTGGCACAGAAATCCCTCGGAATGGGAAAACGGGTCATTTTCGTGTCGCCACATTGCATGCGAACCGCATGCAACTTCCAGAGGCATTTGCAGCAGAAATGCATGTGCAGTCAAAAAAAAATTGATATTTTTCACGGATAGACCCCGTGAAACGCTAGAAATTGGCGGGGATGTGTCTCTTGTGGCTCACGGGGCTGTTCGGGTCGCACAGAAATCCCTGGGAATGGGAAAACGGGTCATTTTCGTGTTGCCACATTGCGTACGAACCGCATGAAACTTCCAGAGGCATTTGCAGCAGGAATGCATGTGCACTCAAAAACTTCTATATGTTTCACGGATAGACCCCGTGAAACGCTAGAAATTGGCGGGGATGTGTCTCTTGTGGCTCACGGGGCTGTTAGGGTGGCACAGAACTCCCTCGGAATGGGAAAAGGGGTCATTTTCGTGTTGCCACATTGCATAGGAACGCCATGAAACTTCCAGAGGCATTTGCAGCAGAAAGGCACGTGCACTCAAAAATTTTAATATTTTTCACGCATAGACCCCGTCAAACGCTAGAAGTTGGCGGGGATGTCTCTCTTGTGGCTCACGGGGCTGTTAGGGTCGCACAGAAATGCCTCGGAATGGGAAAACGGGTCATTTTTGTGTGGCCACATTGCATAGGAACGGCATGAAACTTCCAGAGGCATTTGCAGCAGGAATGCATGTGCACTCAAAAACGTCTATATTTTTCACGGATAGACCCCGTGAAACGCTATAAATTGGCGGGGATGTCTCTCTTGTGGCTCACGGGCGCTGTTAGTTAGGGTCGCACAGAAATCCCTCGGAATGGGAAAAGGGGTCATTTTCGTGTTGCCACATTGCGTACGAACGGCATGAAACTTCCAGAGGCATCTGCAGCAGAAATGCATGTGCACTCAAAAACGTCTATATTTTTCACGGATAGACCCCGTGAAACGCTAGAAATTGGCGGGGATGTGTCTCTTGTGGCTCACGGGGCTGTTAGGGTCGCACAGAAATCCCTCGGAATGGGAAAACGGGTCATTTTCGTGTTGCCACAATTGGCATACGAACGGCATGAAACTTCCAGAGGCATTTGCAGCAGAAATGCATGTGCACTCAAAAACGTGAATATTTTTTCACGGATAGACCCCGTCAAACGCTCGAATTTGGCGGGGATGTTTCTCTTGTGGGTCACGGGGCTGTTCGGCTCGCACAGAACTCCCTTGGTCCACCTGATTCGTGCATACAGGCAGCAACTAAAACTCTGTAAACCTGCTGTGAGGACATCTAAACAGTGGACCAGTGAGGCTGTGGAAGATTTGCGGGCGTGCTTAGACTGTACTGACTGGGATATGTTCACGACTGCTACCAATAGTCTGGATGAACTCACAGAGGCTGTGTACATCAGCTTCTGTGAGGACTGCTGTATCCCAACACGTACCAGGGTGAACTTTAACAACAACAAGCCCTGGTTCTCAGCAAAGCTCAAAAGGTTGAGGTTGGAGAAGGAGGAAGCGTTTAGGAGTGGGGATAGAGACAGATTCAAGGAGTCGAAGAACAGGTTTAGCAAAGCGGTGAGAGAGGCTAAACGACTGTACTCAGAGACACTAAAACACCAGTTCTCTACTAACGACGCTGCTTCTGTCTGCCAAAGGGCTCAGGCACATCACCAACTACAAACCCAGAGCGCCCCACACCACTAACGACTCCCGCCTAGCCAACGACCTGAACGAGTTCTACCGTAGATTTGAAAGACAATTGGACTGTCCTGAACCACCCCTTCCCACCCAAGAGGCCCCATCCCCCACCCATACTACAGAAACGACTCTCTCCTTTCAGGAGGGAGAAGTTAATGGGCTTTTCAAGAGGCAGAATCCACGCAAAGCAGCCGGGCCAGACTCTGTCTCTCCAGCCACCCTCAGGCACTGCGCTGACCAGCTGTCTCCGGTGTTCACCAACATCTTTAACACCTCCCTGGAGACATGCCATGTACCAGCCTGTCTCAAGTCCTCCACCATCATCGCTGTGCCCAAAAAGCTAAGGCCAACAGGACTAAATGATTACAGACCGGTCGCCCTTACATCTGTGGTAATGAAGTCTTTTGAGCGCCTGCTCCTGGCACACCTCAAAGCCATCACAGACCCTCTCGTGGACCCCCTTCAGTTTGCCTACAGAGCCAACAGGTCTGTGGACGACGCAGTTAACATGGCCCTCCACTTCACCCTACAGCATGTGGACGCCCCAGCATCCTACGCCAGGATCCTGTTTGTGGACTTCAGCTCTGCCTTCAACACCATCATCCCTGCCCTGCTTCAGGACAAGCTCTTCCAGCTGAACGTGCCCTACTCCACCTGCAGGTGGATCACAGACTTCCTCTCTGACAGGAAGCAGTGCGTTAAGCCGGGAACAGAAGTCTCTGACTCCAGGTCCATCAGCACGGGAACTCCTCAGGGCTGC
>NW_027422828.1:1417500-1420000 GCF_048934315.1 Petromyzon marinus
CGCCACATTGCATGCGAACCGCATGCAACTTCCAGAGGCATTTGCAGCAGAAATGCATGTGCAGTCAAAAAAAAATTGATATTTTTCACGGATAGACCCCGTGAAACGCTAGAAATTGGCGGGGATGTGTCTCTTGTGGCTCACGGGGCTGTTCGGGTCGCACAGAAATCCCTGGGAATGGGAAAACGGGTCATTTTCGTGTTGCCACATTGCGTACGAACCGCATGAAACTTCCAGAGGCATTTGCAGCAGGAATGCATGTGCACTCAAAAACTTCTATATGTTTCACGGATAGACCCCGTGAAACGCTAGAAATTGGCGGGGATGTGTCTCTTGTGGCTCACGGGGCTGTTAGGGTGGCACAGAACTCCCTCGGAATGGGAAAAGGGGTCATTTTCGTGTTGCCACATTGCATAGGAACGCCATGAAACTTCCAGAGGCATTTGCAGCAGAAAGGCACGTGCACTCAAAAATTTTAATATTTTTCACGCATAGACCCCGTCAAACGCTAGAAGTTGGCGGGGATGTCTCTCTTGTGGCTCACGGGGCTGTTAGGGTCGCACAGAAATGCCTCGGAATGGGAAAACGGGTCATTTTTGTGTGGCCACATTGCATAGGAACGGCATGAAACTTCCAGAGGCATTTGCAGCAGGAATGCATGTGCACTCAAAAACGTCTATATTTTTCACGGATAGACCCCGTGAAACGCTATAAATTGGCGGGGATGTCTCTCTTGTGGCTCACGGGCGCTGTTAGTTAGGGTCGCACAGAAATCCCTCGGAATGGGAAAAGGGGTCATTTTCGTGTTGCCACATTGCGTACGAACGGCATGAAACTTCCAGAGGCATCTGCAGCAGAAATGCATGTGCACTCAAAAACGTCTATATTTTTCACGGATAGACCCCGTGAAACGCTAGAAATTGGCGGGGATGTGTCTCTTGTGGCTCACGGGGCTGTTAGGGTCGCACAGAAATCCCTCGGAATGGGAAAACGGGTCATTTTCGTGTTGCCACAATT
Source organism: Petromyzon marinus (assembly GCF_048934315.1). Lineage (NCBI taxonomy): Eukaryota > Metazoa > Chordata > Hyperoartia > Petromyzontiformes > Petromyzontidae > Petromyzon > Petromyzon marinus. Next base: position 1,418,518 of record NW_027422828.1, read on the forward strand.
GGCATACGAACGGCATGAAACTTCCAGAGGCATTTGCAGCAGAAATGCATGTGCACTCAAAAACGTGAATATTTTTTCACGGATAGACCCCGTCAAACGCTCGAATTTGGCGGGGATGTTTCTCTTGTGGGTCACGGGGCTGTTCGGCTCGCACAGAACTCCCTTGGTCCACCTGATTCGTGCATACAGGCAGCAACTAAAACTCTGTAAACCTGCTGTGAGGACATCTAAACAGTGGACCAGTGAGGCTGTGGAAGATTTGCGGGCGTGCATAGACTGTACTGACTGGGATATGTTCACGACTGCTACCAATAGTCTGGATGAACTCACAGAGGCTGTGTACATCAGCTTCTGTGAGGACTGCTGTATCCCAACACGTACCAGGGTGAACTTTAACAACAACAAGCCCTGGTTCTCAGCAAAGCTCAAAAGGTTGAGGTTGGAGAAGGAGGAAGCGTTTAGGAGTGGGGATAGAGACAGATTCAAGGAGTCGAAGAACAGGTTTAGCAAAGCGGTGAGAGAGGCTAAACGACTGTACTCAGAGACACTAAAACACCAGTTCTCTACTAACGACGCTGCTTCTGTCTGCCAAAGGGCTCAGGCACATCACCAACTACAAACCCAGAGCGCCCCACACCACTAACGACTCCCGCCTAGCCAACGACCTGAACGAGTTCTACCGTAGATTTGAAAGACAATTGGACTGTCCTGAACCACCCCTTCCCACCCAAGAGGCCCCATCCCCCACCCATACTACAGAAACGACTCTCTCCTTTCAGGAGGGAGAAGTTAATGGGCTTTTCAAGAGGCAGAATCCACGCAAAGCAGCCGGGCCGGACTCTGTCTCTCCAGCCACCCTCAGGCACTGCGCTGACCAGCTGTCTCCGGTGTTCACCAACATCTTTAACACCTCCCTGGAGACATGCCATGTACCAGCCTGTCTCAAGTCCTCCACCATCATCGCTGTGCCCAAAAAGCTAAGGCCAACAGGACTAAATGATTACAGACCGGTCGCCCTTACATCTGTGGTAATGAAGTCTTTTGAGCGCCTGCTCCTGGCACACCTCAAAGCCATCACAGACCCTCTCCTGGACCCCCTTCAGTTTGCCTACAGAGCCAACAGGTCTGTGGACGACGCAGTTAACATGGCCCTCCACTTCACCCTACAGCATGTGGACGCCCCAGCATCCTACGCCAGGATCCTGTTTGTGGACTTCAGCTCTGCCTTCAACACCATCATCCCTGCCCTGCTTCAGGACAAGCTCTTCCAGCTGAACGTGCCCTACTCCACCTGCAGGTGGATCACAGACTTCCTCTCTGACAGGAAGCAGTGCGTTAAGCCGGGAACAGAAGTCTCTGACTCCAGGTCCATCAGCACGGGAACTCCTCAGGGCTGCGTCCTTTGCCCACTGCTCTTCTCCCTGTATACCAACAGCTGCGCCTCCAATCATCTGTCCGTCAAACTCTTGAAGTTTGTCGGACG
>NW_027422828.1:1425000-1427500 GCF_048934315.1 Petromyzon marinus
GTCTGCCAGAATGTTACTGATCTTGTTGTGTCGCGCAATTCTTGCTTTCTGTACTGCAGGACATTGACCGAGAATGTGCGAAAGGGACTCGAGTCTGGCAGAGCATTTCCTGCAGGAACGTAAGGCCCCATCTCTGCCTCTGTTCAAGCTTTCTCTTGTTGGGTAAATATTTGCCCTTAGTTGTAGTGCTGCGATAAAGAAGCATTGTTTAAAGCCGCACCATGGCCTCAACCAAGCATTACTGATTCTATCATGCGCAAAGTTTACAATGCCCCTTCCTTGAACCGGCTTTTCGCACCATCTCTGAAATTCATGCTCCCTCCAATCGCAGGGTCTCGGATATACAGGTTCTTTTGACACCGAGTCCCTGAGAACGAATGTTGGGATTGCATCACTGTCACCCCCTGCTCGTACCCACAAATTACGGTATTCTTCCTCCATACCATGCGAGGACACAATATTACGGGTGATAGCATCGGACGAGTTTGCTATACGTTGCAGCCTTCTAACTTGAACCGAAGGGATTGTTTTTTCCAGTTTCAAGATGGCAAGGCCTCCGTCTCGGGCTCTGGCATATAACAGTCCATCACAAGTTGAAGCGGGAAGGTGGAGCCATCCTTTTACCGCCTTTCTAATCTCTTGGTCCAACCCACGGAGAGTTGATTGCTTGCAGTCCGAGTGGTCTGCAGGATATAACAATCTGGGTAGGGCATAGGCATTGAGTAGTTCAACCTTCTGAGTTGGCTTCAGAGGCGCCTCATCGATTTTCGAGATCCATGTCTTTAGCTGACAATGTAGATCAGGCTGTATAGTGCCAGTCCAAGGGCCAATTTTCAGACCAAGGTATTTCGTTGATTCATCAGGTTGGATCATATGGACATCTTTATTTTTGATAGTCCATGGGTCGCAGTTGTTCACCGTATATGAATCTTTGGTTGGGCTTATCATGAAGCCCTGGCACTTTCTGGCCTGAACCTCCAATCCCGATAGCCCACAAAATGATTCCAAGATCGCTAGATTGGCGGCCATACCAACCCAAGATTCGCTCACCAACACCAAATCATCAGCAAACGCAAGAGCTGTCACGTGGTCGGTATCAATGGAGTACCCAACTCCGTGTGACTCTAGGGTGCATATCAAAGGGTCCATGGCAAGATTGAAGAGCAGGGGTGACATGGGGTCACCCTGTTTGACACCAACACGTATGCTAATTTCTCGAGTCGACTCGCCATTGCTTTTGAACGAGGTCGTACACCGATCGTAGGCGTTCTGGATGATGCCCACCACGTGTTCATCTACTTTCTTGTGCCTTAACACCCATAAAATATGAGCATGCGAAACCGAGTCAAAAGCTTTCGCTATGTCGATGAACATGACAGCCAACGGCCTGTGCAATTTCTTAGCGTGTCTCATAAGGTCCTGTAGCACCTTAAGATTTTCAGAGCAGCCAGATGCCGCTATAAAACCACGCTGCCTTGGGTTTAAGGGACAAGCACGAGCAAGACGTGCAGTCATTATTCTGGAAAATAATCTCAGAATCATTGAACCAATCGTTATTGGTCTCCAGTTCCCCAATTCTTTCAGCTTTTCATCATCCATAACCTTAGGAATAAGAATCGTCCTATTCTTTTTCAACTCTTTGGGAATAATTCCTGTAATCATCCATGCATTAAATAGGGCTGTCAGTGTCCGACCCTCGGGGTCGGCAGCACAGATTGCAGCCCTTGTTAGGCCATCTGGCCCAGCTGCTGACGTTGGTTTAATGGCCCGTATGGCAGTCTGAACTTCCTCCACCGAAATTAGGGGCTCAAAGTATTCGTTATTTGCAACACCTGATGACTTAAATTGGCCCAGGCCATTGAATGGCAACACCTTCTCCCATTTTTCGCAGTAAAAACGATATACATCTGCGTTCGGGATTCGGCATTCATGACGTTCAGTGCCATCCAGGACTAAGGACGCAAGAAGAGAGCGGTTCTTAAAGAAGAGCTTCTGGTGCTTCATGAAGCTTCCTCGTTTTTCCGCTCTCTTCTTCATCCAAGATCGTGTGGGTAATATCCTGGGTTTAATAATGTCGTTCTCGGGTTTTGAACGTTTGCCTTTGTTTTTCACCAATCTCATCGGACAAAGCATCAATGCTGTGGCAGTTTCTACGAGGGCATCATGTTGGCCCTCGCCGTTAAGCCAAGCCTTTATTGCCTCCATTGCAGGCTTTTCCAGGGTCCCAGAATTCTCATTCGTAAGCCGCTCAGCTGCTTGAGCGAGTATGGATGAAGTCCCCGTTGTTACATTTGGTGGGGGAGACAATGTCTCAAGAGGCCTAGAAGAAAAATGTAAGCTGTCTGACATGGGGGCCCCTGTCTTTTTACTTAGGTCCCGTCTCTTGTCAGAGACTTGCTTGTTGGTCTTAGTCCCAAGCGCTTCAGCAATGATCTTATTGATATTCTTTTTCCCCTGAAACTGCAACTCTAGAAGGGCCAGCTGTTCTACTTCCTTCAAA
>NW_027422828.1:1447500-1450000 GCF_048934315.1 Petromyzon marinus
GTGAAACGCTAGAAATTGGCGGGGATGTGTCTCTTGTGGCTCACGGGGCTGTTAGGGTGGCACAGAACTCCCTCGGAATGGGAAAAGGGGTCATTTTCGTGTTGCCACATTGCATAGGAACGCCATGAAACTTCCAGAGGCATTTGCAGCAGAAAGGCACGTGCACTCAAAAATTTTAATATTTTTCACGCATAGACCCCGTCAAACGCTAGAAGTTGGCGGGGATGTCTCTCTTGTGGCTCACGGGGCTGTTAGGGTCGCACAGAAATGCCTCGGAATGGGAAAACGGGTCATTTTTGTGTGGCCACATTGCATAGGAACGGCATGAAACTTCCAGAGGCATTTGCAGCAGGAATGCATGTGCACTCAAAAACGTCTATATTTTTCACGGATAGACCCCGTGAAACGCTATAAATTGGCGGGGATGTCTCTCTTGTGGCTCACGGGCGCTGTTAGTTAGGGTCGCACAGAAATCCCTCGGAATGGGAAAAGGGGTCATTTTCGTGTTGCCACATTGCGTACGAACGGCATGAAACTTCCAGAGGCATCTGCAGCAGAAATGCATGTGCACTCAAAAACGTCTATATTTTTCACGGATAGACCCCGTGAAACGCTAGAAATTGGCGGGGATGTGTCTCTTGTGGCTCACGGGGCTGTTAGGGTCGCACAGAAATCCCTCGGAATGGGAAAACGGGTCATTTTCGTGTTGCCACAATTGGCATACGAACGGCATGAAACTTCCAGAGGCATTTGCAGCAGAAATGCATGTGCACTCAAAAACGTGAATATTTTTTCACGGATAGACCCCGTCAAACGCTCGAATTTGGCGGGGATGTTTCTCTTGTGGGTCACGGGGCTGTTCGGCTCGCACAGAACTCCCTTGGTCCACCTGATTCGTGCATACAGGCAGCAACTAAAACTCTGTAAACCTGCTGTGAGGACATCTAAACAGTGGACCAGTGAGGCTGTGGAAGATTTGCGGGCGTGCTTAGACTGTACTGACTGGGATATGTTCACGACTGCTACCAATAGTCTGGATGAACTCACAGAGGCTGTGTACATCAGCTTCTGTGAGGACTGCTGTATCCCAACACGTACCAGGGTGAACTTTAACAACAACAAGCCCTGGTTCTCAGCAAAGCTCAAAAGGTTGAGGTTGGAGAAGGAGGAAGCGTTTAGGAGTGGGGATAGAGACAGATTCAAGGAGTCGAAGAACAGGTTTAGCAAAGCGGTGAGAGAGGCTAAACGACTGTACTCAGAGACACTAAAACACCAGTTCTCTACTAACGACGCTGCTTCTGTCTGCCAAAGGGCTCAGGCACATCACCAACTACAAACCCAGAGCGCCCCACACCACTAACGACTCCCGCCTAGCCAACGACCTGAACGAGTTCTACCGTAGATTTGAAAGACAATTGGACTGTCCTGAACCACCCCTTCCCACCCAAGAGGCCCCATCCCCCACCCATACTACAGAAACGACTCTCTCCTTTCAGGAGGGAGAAGTTAATGGGCTTTTCAAGAGGCAGAATCCACGCAAAGCAGCCGGGCCGGACTCTGTCTCTCCAGCCACCCTCAGGCACTGCGCTGACCAGCTGTCTCCGGTGTTCACCAACATCTTTAACACCTCCCTGGAGACATGCCATGTACCAGCCTGTCTCAAGTCCTCCACCATCATCGCTGTGCCCAAAAAGCTAAGGCCAACAGGACTAAATGATTACAGACCGGTCGCCCTTACATCTGTGGTAATGAAGTCTTTTGAGCGCCTGCTCCTGGCACACCTCAAAGCCATCACAGACCCTCTCCTGGACCCCCTTCAGTTTGCCTACAGAGCCAACAGGTCTGTGGACGACGCAGTTAACATGGCCCTCCACTTCACCCTACAGCATGTGGACGCCCCAGCATCCTACGCCAGGATCCTGTTTGTGGACTTCAGCTCTGCCTTCAACACCATCATCCCTGCCCTGCTTCAGGACAAGCTCTTCCAGCTGAACGTGCCCTACTCCACCTGCAGGTGGATCACAGACTTCCTCTCTGACAGGAAGCAGTGCGTTAAGCCGGGAACAGAAGTCTCTGACTCCAGGTCCATCAGCACGGGAACTCCTCAGGGCTGCGTCCTTTGCCCACTGCTCTTCTCCCTGTATACCAACAGCTGCGCCTCCAATCATCTGTCCGTCAAACTCTTGAAGTTTGTCGGACGACACCACCCTCATTGGGCTGATCTCTGGTGGGGATGAGTCTGACTATAGGTGGGAAGCTGACAACCTGGTGACCTGGTGTAGCCAGAACAACTTAGAGCTAAATGCTCTAAGGACAGTTGAGATGGTTGTGGACTTCAGGAAGAATACAGCCCCACTCACCGCCATCACCCTGTTAGACTCCGCAGTCAAAATTGTGGAGTCCTTCCGCTTCCTGGGCACTATTCTCTGCCGGGACCTCAAGTGGGAACTGAACATCAGCTCCCTCGCCAAGAGAGCTCAACAGAGGATGTACTTTCGAC
>NW_027422828.1:1455000-1457500 GCF_048934315.1 Petromyzon marinus
TAGCCTTCGTCAGCACTTTGACTTGATCACCAAGAGGGGTATAGTACGAAACTTTGTGCGAGGCAGCATCTGACAAGGTATTCTTTGAAAGCTCAAAACGGACGGTGACATCGATCACAACCGCCTCCTCATCTTTTGCAAACACGAGGTCAGGCTTTCTCATCTCTCCCGTCTCGGATATGAACCGTGGCTCTTTGTATACAGACCAGCCCAATCTAGCCGCTTCGTCTGCCAGAATGTTACTGATCTTGTTGTGTCGCGCAATTCTTGCTTTCTGTACTGCAGGACATTGACCGAGAATGTGCGAAAGGGACTCGAGTCTGGCAGAGCATTTCCTGCAGGAACGTAAGGCCCCATCTCTGCCTCTGTTCAAGCTTTCTCTTGTTGGGTAAATATTTGCCCTTAGTTGTAGTGCTGCGATAAAGAAGCATTGTTTAAAGCCGCACCATGGCCTCAACCAAGCATTACTGATTCTATCATGCGCAAAGTTTACAATGCCCCTTCCTTGAACCGGCTTTTCGCACCATCTCTGAAATTCATGCTCCCTCCAATCGCAGGGTCTCGGATATACAGGTTCTTTTGACACCGAGTCCCTGAGAACGAATGTTGGGATTGCATCACTGTCACCCCCTGCTCGTACCCACAAATTACGGTATTCTTCCTCCATACCATGCGAGGACACAATATTACGGGTGATAGCATCGGACGAGTTTGCTATACGTTGCAGCCTTCTAACTTGAACCGAAGGGATTGTTTTTTCCAGTTTCAAGATGGCAAGGCCTCCGTCTCGGGCTCTGGCATATAACAGTCCATCACAAGTTGAAGCGGGAAGGTGGAGCCATCCTTTTACCGCCTTTCTAATCTCTTGGTCCAACCCACGGAGAGTTGATTGCTTGCAGTCCGAGTGGTCTGCAGGATATAACAATCTGGGTAGGGCATAGGCATTGAGTAGTTCAACCTTCTGAGTTGGCTTCAGAGGCGCCTCATCGATTTTCGAGATCCATGTCTTTAGCTGACAATGTAGATCAGGCTGTATAGTGCCAGTCCAAGGGCCAATTTTCAGACCAAGGTATTTCGTTGATTCATCAGGTTGGATCATATGGACATCTTTATTTTTGATAGTCCATGGGTCGCAGTTGTTCACCGTATATGAATCTTTGGTTGGGCTTATCATGAAGCCCTGGCACTTTCTGGCCTGAACCTCCAATCCCGATAGCCCACAAAATGATTCCAAGATCGCTAGATTGGCGGCCATACCAACCCAAGATTCGCTCACCAACACCAAATCATCAGCAAACGCAAGAGCTGTCACGTGGTCGGTATCAATGGAGTACCCAACTCCGTGTGACTCTAGGGTGCATATCAAAGGGTCCATGGCAAGATTGAAGAGCAGGGGTGACATGGGGTCACCCTGTTTGACACCAACACGTATGCTAATTTCTCGAGTCGACTCGCCATTGCTTTTGAACGAGGTCGTACACCGATCGTAGGCGTTCTGGATGATGCCCACCACGTGTTCATCTACTTTCTTGTGCCTTAACACCCATAAAATATGAGCATGCGAAACCGAGTCAAAAGCTTTCGCTATGTCGATGAACATGACAGCCAACGGCCTGTGCAATTTCTTAGCGTGTCTCATAAGGTCCTGTAGCACCTTAAGATTTTCAGAGCAGCCAGATGCCGCTATAAAACCACGCTGCCTTGGGTTTAAGGGACAAGCACGAGCAAGACGTGCAGTCATTATTCTGGAAAATAATCTCAGAATCATTGAACCAATCGTTATTGGTCTCCAGTTCCCCAATTCTTTCAGCTTTTCATCATCCATAACCTTAGGAATAAGAATCGTCCTATTCTTTTTCAACTCTTTGGGAATAATTCCTGTAATCATCCATGCATTAAATAGGGCTGTCAGTGTCCGACCCTCGGGGTCGGCAGCACAGATTGCAGCCCTTGTTAGGCCATCTGGCCCAGCTGCTGACGTTGGTTTAATGGCCCGTATGGCAGTCTGAACTTCCTCCACCGAAATTAGGGGCTCAAAGTATTCGTTATTTGCAACACCTGATGACTTAAATTGGCCCAGGCCATTGAATGGCAACACCTTCTCCCATTTTTCGCAGTAAAAACGATATACATCTGCGTTCGGGATTCGGCATTCATGACGTTCAGTGCCATCCAGGACTAAGGACGCAAGAAGAGAGCGGTTCTTAAAGAAGAGCTTCTGGTGCTTCATGAAGCTTCCTCGTTTTTCCGCTCTCTTCTTCATCCAAGATCGTGTGGGTAATATCCTGGGTTTAATAATGTCGTTCTCGGGTTTTGAACGTTTGCCTTTGTTTTTCACCAATCTCATCGGACAAAGCATCAATGCTGTGGCAGTTTCTACGAGGGCATCATGTTGGCCCTCGCCGTTAAGCCAAGCCTTTATTGCCTCCATTGCAGGCTTTTCCAGGGTCCCAGAATTCTCATTCGTAAGCCGCTCAGCTGCTTGAGCGAGTATGGATGA
>NW_027422828.1:1465000-1467500 GCF_048934315.1 Petromyzon marinus
ATAGACCCCGTCAAACGCTAGAAGTTGGCGGGGATGTCTCTCTTGTGGCTCACGGGGCTGTTAGGGTCGCACAGAAATGCCTCGGAATGGGAAAACGGGTCATTTTTGTGTGGCCACATTGCATAGGAACGGCATGAAACTTCCAGAGGCATTTGCAGCAGGAATGCATGTGCACTCAAAAACGTCTATATTTTTCACGGATAGACCCCGTGAAACGCTATAAATTGGCGGGGGATGTCTCTCTTGTGGCTCACGGGCGCTGTTAGTTAGGGTCGCACAGAAATCCCTCGGAATGGGAAAAGGGGTCATTTTCGTGTTGCCACATTGCGTACGAACGGCATGAAACTTCCAGAGGCATCTGCAGCAGAAATGCATGTGCACTCAAAAACGTCTATATTTTTCACGGATAGACCCCGTGAAACGCTAGAAATTGGCGGGGATGTGTCTCTTGTGGCTCACGGGGCTGTTAGGGTCGCACAGAAATCCCTCGGAATGGGAAAACGGGGTCATTTTCGTGTTGCCACAATTGGCATACGAACGGCATGAAACTTCCAGAGGCATTTGCAGCAGAAATGCATGTGCACTCAAAAACGTGAATATTTTTTCACGGATAGACCCCGTCAAACGCTCGAATTTGGCGGGGATGTTTCTCTTGTGGGTCACAGGGCTGTTCGGCTCGCACAGAACTCCCTTGGTCCACCTGATTCGTGCATACAGGCAGCAACTAAAACTCTGTAAACCTGCTGTGAGGACATCTAAACAGTGGACCAGTGAGGCTGTGGAAGATTTGCGGGCGTGCTTAGACTGTACTGACTGGAATATGTTCACGACTGCTACCAATAGTCTGGATGAACTCACAGAGGCTGTGTACATCAGCTTCTGTGAGGACTGCTGTATCCCAACACGTACCAGGGTGAACTTTAACAACAACAAGCCCTGGTTCTCAGCAAAGCTCAAAAGGTTGAGGTTGGAGAAGGAGGAAGCGTTTAGGAGTGGGGATAGAGACAGATTCAAGGAGTCGAAGAACAGGTTTAGCAAAGCGGTGAGAGAGGCTAAACGACTGTACTCAGAGACACTAAAACACCAGTTCTCTACTAACGACGCTGCTTCTGTCTGCCAAAGGGCTCAGGCACATCACCAACTACAAACCCAGAGCGCCCCACACCACTAACGACTCCCGCCTAGCCAACGACCTGAACGAGTTCTACCGTAGATTTGAAAGACAATTGGACTGTCCTGAACCACCCCTTCCCACCCAAGAGGCCCCATCCCCCACCCATACTACAGAAACGACTCTCTCCTTTCAGGAGGGAGAAGTTAATGGGCTTTTCAAGAGGCAGAATCCACGCAAAGCAGCCGGGCCGGACTCTGTCTCTCCAGCCACCCTCAGGCACTGCGCTGACCAGCTGTCTCCGGTGTTCACCAACATCTTTAACACCTCCCTGGAGACATGCCATGTACCAGCCTGTCTCAAGTCCTCCACCATCATCGCTGTGCCCAAAAAGCTAAGGCCAACAGGACTAAATGATTACAGACCGGTCGCCCTTACATCTGTGGTAATGAAGTCTTTTGAGCGCCTGCTCCTGGCACACCTCAAAGCCATCACAGACCCTCTCCTGGACCCCCTTCAGTTTGCCTACAGAGCCAACAGGTCTGTGGACGACGCAGTTAACATGGCCCTCCACTTCACCCTACAGCATGTGGACGCCCCAGCATCCTACGCCAGGATCCTGTTTGTGGACTTCAGCTCTGCCTTCAACACCATCATCCCTGCCCTGCTTCAGGACAAGCTCTTCCAGCTGAACGTGCCCTACTCCACCTGCAGGTGGATCACAGACTTCCTCTCTGACAGGAAGCAGTGCGTTAAGCCGGGAACAGAAGTATCTGACTCCAGGTCCATCAGCACGGGAACTCCTCAGGGCTGCGTCCTTTGCCCACTGCTCTTCTCCCTGTATACCAACAGCTGCGCCTCCAATCATCTGTCCGTCAAACTCTTGAAGTTTGTCGGACGACACCACCCTCATTGGGCTGATCTCTGGTGGGGATGAGTCTGACTATAGGTGGGAAGCTGACAACCTGGTGACCTGGTGTAGCCAGAACAACTTAGAGCTAAATGCTCTAAGGACAGTTGAGATGGTTGTGGACTTCAGGAAGAATACAGCCCCACTCACCGCCATCACCCTGTTAGACTCCGCAGTCAAAATTGTGGAGTCCTTCCGCTTCCTGGGCACTATTCTCTGCCGGGACCTCAAGTGGGAACTGAACATCAGCTCCCTCGCCAAGAGAGCTCAACAGAGGATGTACTTTCGACGGCAGCTGAAGAAATGCAACCTGCCAAAGACAATGATGGTGCAATTCTATACAGCGATCATTGAATCCATCCTCACCTCCTCCATAACCGTCTGGTACGCTGCTGCCACTGCCAAGGACAAGAGCAGACTGCAGCGTATCATGCACACTGCTGAGAAGGTAATTGCCTGCAATCTACCAACCCTCGAGG
>NW_027422828.1:1477500-1480000 GCF_048934315.1 Petromyzon marinus
AAATTGATATTTTTCACGGATAGACCCCGTGAAACGCTAGAAATTGGCGGGGATGTGTCTCTTGTGGCTCACGGGGCTGTTCGGGTCGCACAGAAATCCCTGGGAATGGGAAAACGGGTCATTTTCGTGTTGCCACATTGCGTACGAACCGCATGAAACTTCCAGAGGCATTTGCAGCAGGAATGCATGTGCACTCAAAAACTTCTATATGTTTCACGGATAGACCCCGTGAAACGCTAGAAATTGGCGGGGATGTGTCTCTTGTGGCTCACGGGGCTGTTAGGGTGGCACAGAACTCCCTCGGAATGGGAAAAGGGGTCATTTTCGTGTTGCCACATTGCATAGGAACGCCATGAAACTTCCAGAGGCATTTGCAGCAGAAAGGCACGTGCACTCAAAAATTTTAATATTTTTCACGCATAGACCCCGTCAAACGCTAGAAGTTGGCGGGGATGTCTCTCTTGTGGCTCACGGGGCTGTTAGGGTCGCACAGAAATGCCTCGGAATGGGAAAACGGGTCATTTTTGTGTGGCCACATTGCATAGGAACGGCATGAAACTTCCAGAGGCATTTGCAGCAGGAATGCATGTGCACTCAAAAACGTCTATATTTTTCACGGATAGACCCCGTGAAACGCTATAAATTGGCGGGGATGTCTCTCTTGTGGCTCACGGGCGCTGTTAGTTAGGGTCGCACAGAAATCCCTCGGAATGGGAAAAGGGGTCATTTTCGTGTTGCCACATTGCGTACGAACGGCATGAAACTTCCAGAGGCATCTGCAGCAGAAATGCATGTGCACTCAAAAACGTCTATATTTTTCACGGATAGACCCCGTGAAACGCTAGAAATTGGCGGGGATGTGTCTCTTGTGGCTCACGGGGCTGTTAGGGTCGCACAGAAATCCCTCGGAATGGGAAAACGGGTCATTTTCGTGTTGCCACAATTGGCATACGAACGGCATGAAACTTCCAGAGGCATTTGCAGCAGAAATGCATGTGCACTCAAAAACGTGAATATTTTTTCACGGATAGACCCCGTCAAACGCTCGAATTTGGCGGGGATGTTTCTCTTGTGGGTCACGGGGCTGTTCGGCTCGCACAGAACTCCCTTGGTCCACCTGATTCGTGCATACAGGCAGCAACTAAAACTCTGTAAACCTGCTGTGAGGACATCTAAACAGTGGACCAGTGAGGCTGTGGAAGATTTGCGGGCGTGCTTAGACTGTACTGACTGGGATATGTTCACGACTGCTACCAATAGTCTGGATGAACTCACAGAGGCTGTGTACATCAGCTTCTGTGAGGACTGCTGTATCCCAACACGTACCAGGGTGAACTTTAACAACAACAAGCCCTGGTTCTCAGCAAAGCTCAAAAGGTTGAGGTTGGAGAAGGAGGAAGCGTTTAGGAGTGGGGATAGAGACAGATTCAAGGAGTCGAAGAACAGGTTTAGCAAAGCGGTGAGAGAGGCTAAACGACTGTACTCAGAGACACTAAAACACCAGTTCTCTACTAACGACGCTGCTTCTGTCTGCCAAAGGGCTCAGGCACATCACCAACTACAAACCCAGAGCGCCCCACACCACTAACGACTCCCGCCTAGCCAACGACCTGAACGAGTTCTACCGTAGATTTGAAAGACAATTGGACTGTCCTGAACCACCCCTTCCCACCCAAGAGGCCCCATCCCCCACCCATACTACAGAAACGACTCTCTCCTTTCAGGAGGGAGAAGTTAATGGGCTTTTCAAGAGGCAGAATCCACGCAAAGCAGCCGGGCCGGACTCTGTCTCTCCAGCCACCCTCAGGCACTGCGCTGACCAGCTGTCTCCGGTGTTCACCAACATCTTTAACACCTCCCTGGAGACATGCCATGTACCAGCCTGTCTCAAGTCCTCCACCATCATCGCTGTGCCCAAAAAGCTAAGGCCAACAGGACTAAATGATTACAGACCGGTCGCCCTTACATCTGTGGTAATGAAGTCTTTTGAGCGCCTGCTCCTGGCACACCTCAAAGCCATCACAGACCCTCTCCTGGACCCCCTTCAGTTTGCCTACAGAGCCAACAGGTCTGTGGACGACGCAGTTAACATGGCCCTCCACTTCACCCTACAGCATGTGGACGCCCCAGCATCCTACGCCAGGATCCTGTTTGTGGACTTCAGCTCTGCCTTCAACACCATCATCCCTGCCCTGCTTCAGGACAAGCTCTTCCAGCTGAACGTGCCCTACTCCACCTGCAGGTGGATCACAGACTTCCTCTCTGACAGGAAGCAGTGCGTTAAGCCGGGAACAGAAGTCTCTGACTCCAGGTCCATCAGCACGGGAACTCCTCAGGGCTGCGTCCTTTGCCCACTGCTCTTCTCCCTGTATACCAACAGCTGCGCCTCCAATCATCTGTCCGTCAAACTCTTGAAGTTTGTCGGACGACACCACCCTCATTGGGCTGATCTCTGGTGGGGATGAGTCTGACTATAGGTGGGAAGCTGACAACCTGGTGA
>NW_027422828.1:1485000-1487500 GCF_048934315.1 Petromyzon marinus
GGTTGTCTATGACTGTTCATAGACCGCATAATTTCCACAGAACATTCTCAGAATATCAAGAGAGAAAAGCAGCGTTCTGCGGGAAATCATCTTGGCCAGTGATGTCGTTCTGGGTTTGGTCAGGCCCAGGGAGGTAAGTACCTCGTTATTCTCAAGGGGCCACTTTCCTCTTGCCCCAACCGGGAATCCAAAGAATGTGACCTTGCTAGCCTTCGTCAGCACTTTGACTTGATCACCAAGAGGGGTATAGTACGAAACTTTGTGCGAGGCAGCATCTGACAAGGTATTCTTTGAAAGCTCAAAACGGACGGTGACATCGATCACAACCGCCTCCTCATCTTTTGCAAACACGAGGTCAGGCTTTCTCATCTCTCCCGTCTCGGATATGAACCGTGGCTCTTTGTATACAGACCAGCCCAATCTAGCCGCTTCGTCTGCCAGAATGTTACTGATCTTGTTATGTCGCGCAATTCTTGCTTTCTGTACTGCAGGACATTGACCGAGAATGTGCGAAAGGGACTCGAGTCTGGCAGAGCATTTCCTGCAGGAACGTAAGGCCCCATCTCTGCCTCTGTTCAAGCTTTCTCTTGTTGGGTAAATATTTGCCCTTAGTTGTAGTGCTGCGATAAAGAAGCATTGTTTAAAGCCGCACCATGGCCTCAACCAAGCATTACTGATTCTATCATGCGCAAAGTTTACAATGCCCCTTCCTTGAACCGGCTTTTCGCACCATCTCTGAAATTCATGCTCCCTCCAATCGCAGGGTCTCGGATATACAGGTTCTTTTGACACCGAGTCCCTGAGAACGAATGTTGGGATTGCATCACTGTCACCCCCTGCTCGTACCCACAAATTACGGTATTCTTCCTCCATACCCTGCGAGGACACAATATTACGGGTGATAGCATCGGACGAGTTTGCTATACGTTGCAGCCTTCTAACTTGAACCGAAGGGATTGTTTTTTCCAGTTTCAAGATGGCAAGGCCTCCGTCTCGGGCTCTGGCATATAACAGTCCATCACAAGTTGAAGCGGGAAGGTGGAGCCATCCTTTTACCGCCTTTCTAATCTCTTGGTCCAACCCACGGAGAGTTGATTGCTTGCAGTCCGAGTGGTCTGCAGGATATAACAATCTGGGTAGGGCATAGGCATTGAGTAGTTCAACCTTCTGAGTTGGCTTCAGAGGCGCCTCATCGATTTTCGAGATCCATGTCTTTAGCTGACAATGTAGATCAGGCTGTATAGTGCCAGTCCAAGGGCCAATTTTCAGACCAAGGTATTTCGTTGATTCATCAGGTTGGATCATATGGACATCTTTATTTTTGATAGTCCATGGGTCGCAGTTGTTCACCGTATATGAATCTTTGGTTGGGCTTATCATGAAGCCCTGGCACTTTCTGGCCTGAACCTCCAATCCCGATAGCCCACAAAATGATTCCAAGATCGCTAGATTGGCGGCCATACCAACCCAAGATTCGCTCACCAACACCAAATCATCAGCAAACGCAAGAGCTGTCACGTGGTCGGTATCAATGGAGTACCCAACTCCGTGTGACTCTAGGGTGCATATCAAAGGGTCCATGGCATGATTGAAGAGCAGGGGTGACATGGGGTCACCCTGTTTGACACCAACACGTATGCTAATTTCTCGAGTCGACTCGCCATTGCTTTTGAACGAGGTCGTACACCGATCGTAGGCGTTCTGGATGATGCCCACCACGTGTTCATCTACTTTCTTGTGCCTTAACACCCATAAAATATGAGCATGCGAAACCGAGTCAAAAGCTTTCGCTATGTCGATAAACATGACAGCCAACGGCCTGTGCAATTTCTTAGCATGTCTCATAAGGTCCTGTAGCACCTTAAGATTTTCAGAGCAGCCAGATGCCGCTATAAAACCACGCTGCGTTGGGTTTAAGGGACAAGCACGAGCAAGACGTGCAGTCATTATTCTGGAAAATAATCTCAGAATCATTGAACCGATCGTTATTGGTCTCCAGTTCCCCAATTCTTTCAGCTTTTCATCGTCCATAACCTTAGGAATAAGAATCGTCCTATTCTTTTTCAACTCTTTGGGAATAATTCCTGTAATCATCCATGCATTAAATAGGGCTGTCAGTGTCCGACCCTCGGGGTCGGCAGCACAGATTGCAGCCCTTGTTAGGCCATCTGGCCCAGCTGCTGACGTTGGTTTAATGGCCCGTATGGCAGTCTGAACTTCCTCCACCGAAATTAGGGGCTCAAAGTATTCGTTATTTGCAACACCTGATGACTTAAATTGGCCCAGGCCATTGAATGGCAACACCTTCTCCCATTTTTCGCAGTAAAAACGATATACATCTGCGTTCGGGATTCGGCATTCATGACGTTCAGTGCCATCCAGGACTAAGGACGCAAGAAGAGAGCGGTTCTTAAAGAAGAGCTTCTGGTGCTTCATGAAGCTTCCTCGTTTTTCCGCTCTCTTCTTCATCCAAGATCGTGTGGGTAATATCCTGGGTTTA
>NW_027422828.1:1507500-1510000 GCF_048934315.1 Petromyzon marinus
GTCATTTTCGTGTCGCCACATTGCATGCGAACCGCATGAAACTTCCAGAGGCATTTGCAGCAGGAATGCATGTGCACTCAAAAAATGTGATATTTTTCACGGAGAGACCCCGTGAAACGCTAGAAGTGGGCGGGGATGTCTCTCTTGTGGCTCACGGGGCTGTTAGGGTGGCACAGAAATCCCTCGGAATGGGAAAACGGGTCATTTTCGTGTCGCCACATTGCATACGAACCGCATGAAACTTCCAGAGGCATTTGCAGCAGGAATGCATGTGCACTCAAAAAAGTGAATATTTCTCACGGATAGACCCCGTGATACGCTAGAAATTGGCGGGGATGTCTCTCTTGTGGCTCACGGGGCTGTTAGGGTGGCACAGAAATCCCTCGGAATGGGAAAACGGGTCATTTTCGTGTCGCCACATTGCATGCGAACCGCATGCAACTTCCAGAGGCATTTGCAGCAGAAATGCATGTGCAGTCAAAAAAAAATTGATATTTTTCACGGATAGACCCCGTGAAACGCTAGAAATTGGCGGGGATGTGTCTCTTGTGGCTCACGGGGCTGTTCGGGTCGCACAGAAATCCCTGGGAATGGGAAAACGGGTCATTTTCGTGTTGCCACATTGCGTACGAACCGCATGAAACTTCCAGAGGCATTTGCAGCAGGAATGCATGTGCACTCAAAAACTTCTATATGTTTCACGGATAGACCCCGTGAAACGCTAGAAATTGGCGGGGATGTGTCTCTTGTGGCTCACGGGGCTGTTAGGGTGGCACAGAACTCCCTCGGAATGGGAAAAGGGGTCATTTTCGTGTTGCCACATTGCATAGGAACGCCATGAAACTTCCAGAGGCATTTGCAGCAGAAAGGCACGTGCACTCAAACATTTTAATATTTTTCACGCATAGACCCCGTCAAACGCTAGAAGTTGGCGGGGATGTCTCTCTTGTGGCTCACGGGGCTGTTAGGGTCGCACAGAAATGCCTCGGAATGGGAAAACGGGTCATTTTTGTGTGGCCACATTGCATAGGAACGGCATGAAACTTCCAGAGGCATTTGCAGCAGGAATGCATGTGCACTCAAAAACGTCTATATTTTTCACGGATAGACCCCGTGAAACGCTATAAATTGGCGGGGATGTCTCTCTTGTGGCTCACGGGCGCTGTTAGTTAGGGTCGCACAGAAATCCCTCGGAATGGGAAAAGGGGTCATTTTCGTGTTGCCACATTGCGTACGAACGGCATGAAACTTCCAGAGGCATCTGCAGCAGAAATGCATGTGCACTCAAAAACGTCTATATTTTTCACGGATAGACCCCGTGAAACGCTAGAAATTGGCGGGGATGTGTCTCTTGTGGCTCACGGGGCTGTTAGGGTCGCACAGAAATCCCTCGGAATGGGAAAACGGGTCATTTTCGTGTTGCCACAATTGGCATACGAACGGCATGAAACTTCCAGAGGCATTTGCAGCAGAAATGCATGTGCACTCAAAAACGTGAATATTTTTTCACGGATAGACCCCGTCAAACGCTCGAATTTGGCGGGGATGTTTCTCTTGTGGGTCACGGGGCTGTTCGGCTCGCACAGAACTCCCTTGGTCCACCTGATTCGTGCATACAGGCAGCAACTAAAACTCTGTAAACCTGCTGTGAGGACATCTAAACAGTGGACCAGTGAGGCTGTGGAAGATTTGCGGGCGTGCTTAGACTGTACTGACTGGGATATGTTCACGACTGCTACCAATAGTCTGGATGAACTCACAGAGGCTGTGTACATCAGCTTCTGTGAGGACTGCTGTATCCCAACACGTACCAGGGTGAACTTTAACAACAACAAGCCCTGGTTCTCAGCAAAGCTCAAAAGGTTGAGGTTGGAGAAGGAGGAAGCGTTTAGGAGTGGGGATAGAGACAGATTCAAGGAGTCGAAGAACAGGTTTAGCAAAGCGGTGAGAGAGGCTAAACGACTGTACTCAGAGACACTAAAACACCAGTTCTCTACTAACGACGCTGCTTCTGTCTGCCAAAGGGCTCAGGCACATCACCAACTACAAACCCAGAGCGCCCCACACCACTAACGACTCCCGCCTAGCCAACGACCTGAACGAGTTCTACCGTAGATTTGAAAGACAATTGGACTGTCCTGAACCACCCCTTCCCACCCAAGAGGCCCCATCCCCCACCCATACTACAGAAACGACTCTCTCCTTTCAGGAGGGAGAAGTTAATGGGCTTTTCAAGAGGCAGAATCCACGCAAAGCAGCCGGGCCGGACTCTGTCTCTCCAGCCACCCTCAGGCACTGCGCTGACCAGCTGTCTCCGGTGTTCACCAACATCTTTAACACCTCCCTGGAGACATGCCATGTACCAGCCTGTCTCAAGTCCTCCACCATCATCGCTGTGCCCAAAAAGCTAAGGCCAACAGGACTAAATGATTACAGACCGGTCGCCCTTACATCTGTGGTAATGAAGTCTTTTGAGCGCCTGCTCCTGGCACACCTCAAA
>NW_027422828.1:1520000-1522500 GCF_048934315.1 Petromyzon marinus
CGGGGCTGTTAGGGTGGCACAGAAATCCCTCGGAATGGGAAAAAACGGGTCATTTTCGTGTCGCCACATTGCATGCGAACCGCATGAAACTTCCAGAGGCATTTGCAGCAGGAATGCATGTGCACTCAAAAAAATGTGATATTTTTCACGGAGAGACCCCGTGAAACGCTAGAAGTGGGCGGGGATGTCTCTCTTGTGGCTCACGGGGCTGTTAGGGTGGCACAGAAATCCCTCGGAATGGGAAAACGGGTCATTTTCGTGTCGCCACATTGCATACGAACCGCATGAAACTTCCAGAGGCATTTGCAGCAGGAATGCATGTGCACTCAAAAAAGTGAATATTTCTCACGGATAGACCCCGTGATACGCTAGAAATTGGCGGGGATGTCTCTCTTGTGGCTCACGGGGCTGTTAGGGTGGCACAGAAATCCCTCGGAATGGGAAAACGGGTCATTTTCGTGTCGCCACATTGCATGCGAACCGCATGCAACTTCCAGAGGCATTTGCAGCAGAAATGCATGTGCAGTCAAAAAAAATTGATATTTTTCACGGATAGACCCCGTGAAACGCTAGAAATTGGCGGGGATGTGTCTCTTGTGGCTCACGGGGCTGTTCGGGTCGCACAGAAATCCCTGGGAATGGGAAAACGGGTCATTTTCGTGTTGCCACATTGCGTACGAACCGCATGAAACTTCCAGAGGCATTTGCAGCAGGAATGCATGTGCACTCAAAAACTTCTATATGTTTCACGGATAGACCCCGTGAAACGCTAGAAATTGGCGGGGATGTGTCTCTTGTGGCTCACGGGGCTGTTAGGGTGGCACAGAACTCCCTCGGAATGGGAAAAGGGGTCATTTTCGTGTTGCCACATTGCATAGGAACGCCATGAAACTTCCAGAGGCATTTGCAGCAGAAAGGCACGTGCACTCAAAAATTTTAATATTTTTCACGCATAGACCCCGTCAAACGCTAGAAGTTGGCGGGGATGTCTCTCTTGTGGCTCACGGGGCTGTTAGGGTCGCACAGAAATGCCTCGGAATGGGAAAACGGGTCATTTTTGTGTGGCCACATTGCATAGGAACGGCATGAAACTTCCAGAGGCATTTGCAGCAGGAATGCATGTGCACTCAAAAACGTCTATATTTTTCACGGATAGACCCCGTGAAACGCTATAAATTGGCGGGGATGTCTCTCTTGTGGCTCACGGGCGCTGTTAGTTAGGGTCGCACAGAAATCCCTCGGAATGGGAAAAGGGGTCATTTTCGTGTTGCCACATTGCGTACGAACGGCATGAAACTTCCAGAGGCATCTGCAGCAGAAATGCATGTGCACTCAAAAACGTCTATATTTTTCACGGATAGACCCCGTGAAACGCTAGAAATTGGCGGGGATGTGTCTCTTGTGGCTCACGGGGCTGTTAGGGTCGCACAGAAATCCCTCGGAATGGGAAAACGGGTCATTTTCGTGTTGCCACAATTGGCATACGAACGGCATGAAACTTCCAGAGGCATTTGCAGCAGAAATGCATGTGCACTCAAAAACGTGAATATTTTTTCACGGATAGACCCCGTCAAACGCTCGAATTTGGCGGGGATGTTTCTCTTGTGGGTCACGGGGCTGTTCGGCTCGCACAGAACTCCCTTGGTCCACCTGATTCGTGCATACAGGCAGCAACTAAAACTCTGTAAACCTGCTGTGAGGACATCTAAACAGTGGACCAGTGAGGCTGTGGAAGATTTGCGGGCGTGCTTAGACTGTACTGACTGGGATATGTTCACGACTGCTACCAATAGTCTGGATGAACTCACAGAGGCTGTGTACATCAGCTTCTGTGAGGACTGCTGTATCCCAACACGTACCAGGGTGAACTTTAACAACAACAAGCCCTGGTTCTCAGCAAAGCTCAAAAGGTTGAGGTTGGAGAAGGAGGAAGCGTTTAGGAGTGGGGATAGAGACAGATTCAAGGAGTCGAAGAACAGGTTTAGCAAAGCGGTGAGAGAGGCTAAACGACTGTACTCAGAGACACTAAAACACCAGTTCTCTACTAACGACGCTGCTTCTGTCTGCCAAAGGGCTCAGGCACATCACCAACTACAAACCCAGAGCGCCCCACACCACTAACGACTCCCGCCTAGCCAACGACCTGAACGAGTTCTACTGTAGATTTGAAAGACAATTGGACTGTCCTGAACCACCCCTTCCCACCCAAGAGGCCCCATCCCCCACCCATACTACAGAAACGACTCTCTCCTTTCAGGAGGGAGAAGTTAATGGGCTTTTCAAGAGGCAGAATCCACGCAAAGCAGCCGGGCCGGACTCTGTCTCTCCAGCCACCCTCAGGCACTGCGCTGACCAGCTGTCTCCGGTGTTCACCAACATCTTTAACACCTCCCTGGAGACATGCCATGTACCAGCCTGTCTCAAGTCCTCCACCATCATCGCTGTGCCCAAAAAGCTAAGGCCAACAGGACTAAATGATTACAGACCGGTCGCCCTTACA
>NW_027422828.1:1537500-1540000 GCF_048934315.1 Petromyzon marinus
GCTGTTAGGGTGGCACAGAACTCCCTCGGAATGGGAAAAGGGGTCATTTTCGTGTTGCCACATTGCATAGGAACGCCATGAAACTTCCAGAGGCATTTGCAGCAGAAAGGCACGTGCACTCAAAAATTTTAATATTTTTCACGCATAGACCCCGTCAAACGCTAGAAGTTGGCGGGGATGTCTCTCTTGTGGCTCACGGGGCTGTTAGGGTCGCACAGAAATGCCTCGGAATGGGAAAACGGGTCATTTTTGTGTGGCCACATTGCATAGGAACGGCATGAAACTTCCAGAGGCATTTGCAGCAGGAATGCATGTGCACTCAAAAAAGTGAATATTTCTCACGGATAGACCCCGTGAAACGCTAGAAGTGGGCGGGGATGTCTCTCTTGTGGCTCACGGGCGCTGTTAGTTAGGGTCGCACAGAAATCCCTCGGAATGGGAAAAGGGGTCATTTTCGTGTTGCCACATTGCGTACGAACGGCATGAAACTTCCAGAGGCATCTGCAGCAGAAATGCATGTGCACTCAAAAACGTCTATATTTTTCACGGATAGACCCCGTGAAACGCTAGAAATTGGCGGGGATGTGTCTCTTGTGGCTCACGGGGCTGTTAGGGTCGCACAGAAATCCCTCGGAATGGGAAAACGGGTCATTTTCGTGTTGCCACAATTGGCATACGAACGGCATGAAACTTCCAGAGGCATTTGCAGCAGAAATGCATGTGCACTCAAAAACGTGAATATTTTTTCACGGATAGACCCCGTCAAACGCTCGAATTTGGCGGGGATGTTTCTCTTGTGGGTCACGGGGCTGTTCGGCTCGCACAGAACTCCCTTGGTCCACCTGATTCGTGCATACAGGCAGCAACTAAAACTCTGTAAACCTGCTGTGAGGACATCTAAACAGTGGACCAGTGAGGCTGTGGAAGATTTGCGGGCGTGCTTAGACTGTACTGACTGGGATATGTTCACGACTGCTACCAATAGTCTGGATGAACTCACAGAGGCTGTGTACATCAGCTTCTGTGAGGACTGCTGTATCCCAACACGTACCAGGGTGAACTTTAACAACAACAAGCCCTGGTTCTCAGCAAAGCTCAAAAGGTTGAGGTTGGAGAAGGAGGAAGCGTTTAGGAGTGGGGATAGAGACAGATTCAAGGAGTCGAAGAACAGGTTTAGCAAAGCGGTGAGAGAGGCTAAACGACTGTACTCAGAGACACTAAAACACCAGTTCTCTACTAACGACGCTGCTTCTGTCTGCCAAAGGGCTCAGGCACATCACCAACTACAAACCCAGAGCGCCCCACACCACTAACGACTCCCGCCTAGCCAACGACCTGAACGAGTTCTACCGTAGATTTGAAAGACAATTGGACTGTCCTGAACCACCCCTTCCCACCCAAGAGGCCCCATCCCCCACCCATACTACAGAAACGACTCTCTCCTTTCAGGAGGGAGAAGTTAATGGGCTTTTCAAGAGGCAGAATCCACGCAAAGCAGCCGGGCCGGACTCTGTCTCTCCAGCCACCCTCAGGCACTGCGCTGACCAGCTGTCTCCGGTGTTCACCAACATCTTTAACACCTCCCTGGAGACATGCCATGTACCAGCCTGTCTCAAGTCCTCCACCATCATCGCTGTGCCCAAAAAGCTAAGGCCAACAGGACTAAATGATTACAGACCGGTCGCCCTTACATCTGTGGTAATGAAGTCTTTTGAGCGCCTGCTCCTGGCACACCTCAAAGCCATCACAGACCCTCTCCTGGACCCCCTTCAGTTTGCCTACAGAGCCAACAGGTCTGTGGACGACGCAGTTAACATGGCCCTCCACTTCACCCTACAGCATGTGGACGCCCCAGCATCCTACGCCAGGATCCTGTTTGTGGACTTCAGCTCTGCCTTCAACACCATCATCCCTGCCCTGCTTCAGGACAAGCTCTTCCAGCTGAACGTGCCCTACTCCACCTGCAGGTGGATCACAGACTTCCTCTCTGACAGGAAGCAGTGCGTTAAGCCGGGAACAGAAGTCTCTGACTCCAGGTCCATCAGCACGGGAACTCCTCAGGGCTGCGTCCTTTGCCCACTGCTCTTCTCCCTGTATACCAACAGCTGCGCCTCCAATCATCTGTCCGTCAAACTCTTGAAGTTTGTCGGACGACACCACCCTCATTGGGCTGATCTCTGGTGGGGATGAGTCTGACTATAGGTGGGAAGCTGACAACCTGGTGACCTGGTGTAGCCAGAACAACTTAGAGCTAAATGCTCTAAGGACAGTTGAGATGGTTGTGGACTTCAGGAAGAATACAGCCCCACTCACCGCCATCACCCTGTTAGACTCCGCAGTCAAAATTGTGGAGTCCTTCCGCTTCCTGGGCACTATTCTCTGCCGGGACCTCAAGTGGGAACTGAACATCAGCTCCCTCGCCAAGAGAGCTCAACAGAGGATGTACTTTCGACGGCAGCTGAAGAAATGCAACCTGCCAAAGACAATGATGGTGCAATTC
>NW_027422828.1:1550000-1552500 GCF_048934315.1 Petromyzon marinus
GGGATGTCTCTCTTGTGGCTCACGGGGCTGTTAGGGTGGCACAGAAATCCCTCGGAATGGGAAAACGGGTCATTTTCGTGTCGCCACATTGCATGCGAACCGCATGCAACTTCCAGAGGCATTTGCAGCAGAAATGCATGTGCAGTCAAAAAAAATTGATATTTTAAACGGATAGACCCCGTGAAACGCTAGAAATTGGCGGGGATGTGTCTCTTGTGGCTCACGGGGCTGTTCGGGTCGCACAGAAATCCCTGGGAATGGGAAAACGGGTCATTTTCGTGTTTCCACATTGCGTACGAACCGCATGAAACTTCCAGAGGCATTTGCAGCAGGAATGCATGTGCACTCAAAAACTTCTATATGTTTCACGGATAGACCCCGTGAAACGCTAGAAATTGGCGGGGATGTGTCTCTTGTGGCTCACGGGGCTGTTAGGGTGGCACAGAACTCCCTCGGAATGGGAAAAGGGGTCATTTTCGTGTTGCCACATTGCATAGGAACGCCATGAAACTTCCAGAGGCATTTGCAGCAGAAAGGCACGTGCACTCAAAAATTTTAATATTTTTCACGCATAGACCCCGTCAAACGCTAGAAGTTGGCGGGGATGTCTCTCTTGTGGCTCACGGGGCTGTTAGGGTCGCACAGAAATGCCTCGGAATGGGAAAACGGGTCATTTTTGTGTGGCCACATTGCATAGGAACGGCATGAAACTTCCAGAGGCATTTGCAGCAGGAATGCATGTGCACTCAAAAACGTCTATATTTTTCACGGATAGACCCCGTGAAACGCTATAAATTGGCGGGGATGTCTCTCTTGTGGCTCACGGGCGCTGTTAGTTAGGGTCGCACAGAAATCCCTCGGAATGGGAAAAGGGGTCATTTTCGTGTTGCCACATTGCGTACGAACGGCATGAAACTTCCAGAGGCATCTGCAGCAGAAATGCATGTGCACTCAAAAACGTCTATATTTTTCACGGATAGACCCCGTGAAACGCTAGAAATTGGCGGGGATGTGTCTCTTGTGGCTCACGGGGCTGTTAGGGTCGCACAGAAATCCCTCGGAATGGGAAAACGGGTCATTTTCGTGTTGCCACAATTGGCATACGAACGGCATGAAACTTCCAGAGGCATTTGCAGCAGAAATGCATGTGCACTCAAAAACGTGAATATTTTTTCACGGATAGACCCCGTCAAACGCTCGAATTTGGCGGGGATGTTTCTCTTGTGGGTCACGGGGCTGTTCGGCTCGCACAGAACTCCCTTGGTCCACCTGATTCGTGCATACAGGCAGCAACTAAAACTCTGTAAACCTGCTGTGAGGACATCTAAACAGTGGACCAGTGAGGCTGTGGAAGATTTGCGGGCGTGCTTAGACTGTACTGACTGGGATATGTTCACGACTGCTACCAATAGTCTGGATGAACTCACAGAGGCTGTGTACATCAGCTTCTGTGAGGACTGCTGTATCCCAACACGTACCAGGGTGAACTTTAACAACAACAAGCCCTGGTTCTCAGCAAAGCTCAAAAGGTTGAGGTTGGAGAGGGAGGAAGCGTTTAGGAGTGGGGATAGAGACAGATTCAAGGAGTCGAAGAACAGGTTTAGCAAAGCGGTGAGAGAGGCTAAACGACTGTACTCAGAGACACTAAAACACCAGTTCTCTCCTAACGACGCTGCTTCTGTCTGCCAAAGGGCTCAGGCACATCACCAACTACAAACCCAGAGCGCCCCACACCACTAACGACTCCCGCCTAGCCAACGACCTGAACGAGTTCTACCGTAGATTTGAAAGACAATTGGACTGTCCTGAACCACCCCTTCCCACCCAAGAGGCCCCATCCCCCACCCATACTACAGAAACGACTCTCTCCTTTCAGGAGGGAGAAGTTAATGGGCTTTTCAAGAGGCAGAATCCACGCAAAGCAGCCGGGCCGGACTCTGTCTCTCCAGCCACCCTCAGGCACTGCGCTGACCAGCTGTCTCCGGTGTTCACCAACATCTTTAACACCTCCCTGGAGACATGCCATGTACCAGCCTGTCTCAAGTCCTCCACCATCATCGCTGTGCCCAAAAAGCTAAGGCCAACAGGACTAAATGATTACAGACCGGTCGCCCTTATATCTGTGGTAATGAAGTCTTTTGAGCGCCTGCTCCTGGCACACCTCAAAGCCATCACAGACCCTCTCCTGGACCCCCTTCAGTTTGCCTACAGAGCCAACAGGTCTGTGGACGACGCAGTTAACATGGCCCTCCACTTCACCCTACAGCATGTGGACGCCCCGGCATCCTACGCCAGGATCCTGTTTGTGGACTTCAGCTCTGCCTTCAACACCATCATCCCTGCCCTGCTTCAGGACAAGCTCTTCCAGCTGAACGTGCCCTACTCCACCTGCAGGTGGATCACAGACTTCCTCTCTGACAGGAAGCAGTGTGTTAAGCCGGGAACAGAAGTCTCTGACTCCAGGTCCATCAGCACGGGAACTCCTCAGGGCTGCGTCCTT
>NW_027422828.1:1562500-1565000 GCF_048934315.1 Petromyzon marinus
CCTCGGAATGGGAAAAGGGGTCATTTTCGTGTTGCCACATTGCATAGGAACGCCATGAAACTTCCAGAGGCATTTGCAGCAGAAAGGCACGTGCACTCAAAAATTTTAATATTTTTCACGCATAGACCCCGTCAAACGCTAGAAGTTGGCGGGGATGTCTCTCTTGTGGCTCACGGGGCTGTTAGGGTCGCACAGAAATGCCTCGGAATGGGAAAACGGGTCATTTTTGTGTGGCCACATTGCATAGGAACGGCATGAAACTTCCAGAGGCATTTGCAGCAGGAATGCATGTGCACTCAAAAACGTCTATATTTTTCACGGATAGACCCCGTGAAACGCTATAAATTGGCGGGGATGTCTCTCTTGTGGCTCACGGGCGCTGTTAGTTAGGGTCGCACAGAAATCCCTCGGAATGGGAAAAGGGGTCATTTTCGTGTTGCCACATTGCGTACGAACGGCATGAAACTTCCAGAGGCATCTGCAGCAGAAATGCATGTGCACTCAAAAACGTCTATATTTTTCACGGATAGACCCCGTGAAACGCTAGAAATTGGCGGGGATGTGTCTCTTGTGGCTCACGGGGCTGTTAGGGTCGCACAGAAATCCCTCGGAATGGGAAAACGGGTCATTTTCGTGTTGCCACAATTGGCATACGAACGGCATGAAACTTCCAGAGGCATTTGCAGCAGAAATGCATGTGCACTCAAAAACGTGAATATTTTTTCACGGATAGACCCCGTCAAACGCTCGAATTTGGCGGGGATGTTTCTCTTGTGGGTCACGGGGCTGTTCGGCTCGCACAGAACTCCCTTGGTCCACCTGATTCGTGCATACAGGCAGCAACTAAAACTCTGTAAACCTGCTGTGAGGACATCTAAACAGTGGACCAGTGAGGCTGTGGAAGATTTGCGGGCGTGCTTAGACTGTACTGACTGGGATATGTTCACGACTGCTACCAATAGTCTGGATGAACTCACAGAGGCTGTGTACATCAGCTTCTGTGAGGACTGCTGTATCCCAACACGTACCAGGGTGAACTTTAACAACAACAAGCCCTGGTTCTCAGCAAAGCTCAAAAGGTTGAGGTTGGAGAAGGAGGAAGCGTTTAGGAGTGGGGATAGAGACAGATTCAAGGAGTCGAAGAACAGGTTTAGCAAAGCGGTGAGAGAGGCTAAACGACTGTACTCAGAGACACTAAAACACCAGTTCTCTACTAACGACGCTGCTTCTGTCTGCCAAAGGGCTCAGGCACATCACCAACTACAAACCCAGAGCGCCCCACACCACTAACGACTCCCGCCTAGCCAACGACCTGAACGAGTTCTACCGTAGATTTGAAAGACAATTGGACTGTCCTGAACCACCCCTTCCCACCCAAGAGGCCCCATCCCCCACCCATACTACAGAAACGACTCTCTCCTTTCAGGAGGGAGAAGTTAATGGGCTTTTCAAGAGGCAGAATCCACGCAAAGCAGCCGGGCCGGACTCTGTCTCTCCAGCCACCCTCAGGCACTGCGCTGACCAGCTGTCTCCGGTGTTCACCAACATCTTTAACACCTCCCTGGAGACATGCCATGTACCAGCCTGTCTCAAGTCCTCCACCATCATCGCTGTGCCCAAAAAGCTAAGGCCAACAGGACTAAATGATTACAGACCGGTCGCCCTTACATCTGTGGTAATGAAGTCTTTTGAGCGCCTGCTCCTGGCACACCTCAAAGCCATCACAGACCCTCTCCTGGACCCCCTTCAGTTTGCCTACAGAGCCAACAGGTCTGTGGACGACGCAGTTAACATGGCCCTCCACTTCACCCTACAGCATGTGGACGCCCCAGCATCCTACGCCAGGATCCTGTTTGTGGACTTCAGCTCTGCCTTCAACACCATCATCCCTGCCCTGCTTCAGGACAAGCTCTTCCAGCTGAACGTGCCCTACTCCACCTGCAGGTGGATCACAGACTTCCTCTCTGACAGGAAGCAGTGCGTTAAGCCGGGAACAGAAGTCTCTGACTCCAGGTCCATCAGCACGGGAACTCCTCAGGGCTGCGTCCTTTGCCCACTGCTCTTCTCCCTGTATACCAACAGCTGCGCCTCCAATCATCTGTCCGTCAAACTCTTGAAGTTTGTCGGACGACACCACCCTCATTGGGCTGATCTCTGGTGGGGATGAGTCTGACTATAGGTGGGAAGCTGACAACCTGGTGACCTGGTGTAGCCAGAACAACTTAGAGCTAAATGCTCTAAGGACAGTTGAGATGGTTGTGGACTTCAGGAAGAATACAGCCCCACTCACCGCCATCACCCTGTTAGACTCCGCAGTCAAAATTGTGGAGTCCTTCCGCTTCCTGGGCACTATTCTCTGCCGGGACCTCAAGTGGGAACTGAACATCAGCTCCCTCGCCAAGAGAGCTCAACAGAGGATGTACTTTCGACGGCAGCTGAAGAAATGCAACCTGCCAAAGACAATGATGGTGCAATTCTATACAGCGATCATTGAATCCAT
>NW_027422828.1:1575000-1577500 GCF_048934315.1 Petromyzon marinus
TTAGGGTGGCACAGAAATCCCTCGGAATGGGAAAACGGGTCATTTTCGTGTCGCCACATTGCATGCGAACCGCATGCAACTTCCAGAGGCATTTGCAGCAGAAATGCATGTGCAGTCAAAAAAAATTGATATTTTTCACGGATAGACCCCGTGAAACGCTAGAAATTGGCGGGGATGTGTCTCTTGTGGCTCACGGGGCTGTTCGGGTCGCACAGAAATCCCTGGGAATGGGAAAACGGGTCATTTTCGTGTTGCCACATTGCGTACGAACCGCATGAAACTTCCAGAGGCATTTGCAGCAGGAATGCATGTGCACTCAAAAACTTCTATATGTTTCACGGATAGACCCCGTGAAACGCTAGAAATTGGCGGGGATGTGTCTCTTGTGGCTCACGGGGCTGTTAGGGTGGCACAGAACTCCCTCGGAATGGGAAAAGGGGTCATTTTCGTGTTGTCACATTGCATAGGAACGCCATGAAACTTCCAGAGGCATTTGCAGCAGAAAGGCACGTGCACTCAAAAATTTTAATATTTTTCACGCATAGACCCCGTCAAACGCTAGAAGTTGGCGGGGATGTCTCTCTTGTGGCTCACGGGGCTGTTAGGGTCGCACAGAAATGCCTCGGAATGGGAAAACGGGTCATTTTTGTGTGGCCACATTGCATAGGAACGGCATGAAACTTCCAGAGGCATTTGCAGCAGGAATGCATGTGCACTCAAAAACGTCTATATTTTTCACGGATAGACCCCGTGAAACGCTATAAATTGGCGGGGATGTCTCTCTTGTGGCTCACGGGCGCTGTTAGTTAGGGTCGCACAGAAATCCCTCGGAATGGGAAAAGGGGTCATTTTCGTGTTGCCACATTGCGTACGAACGGCATGAAACTTCCAGAGGCATCTGCAGCAGAAATGCATGTGCACTCAAAAACGTCTATATTTTTCACGGATAGACCCCGTGAAACGCTAGAAATTGGCGGGGATGTGTCTCTTGTGGCTCACGGGGCTGTTCGGCTCGCACAGAACTCCCTTGGTCCACCTGATTCGTGCATACAGGCAGCAACTAAAACTCTGTAAACCTGCTGTGAGGACATCTAAACAGTGGACCAGTGAGGCTGTGGAAGATTTGCGGGCGTGCTTAGACTGTACTGACTGGGATATGTTCACGACTGCTACCAATAGTCTGGATGAACTCACAGAGGCTGTGTACATCAGCTTCTGTGAGGACTGCTGTATCCCAACACGTACCAGGGTGAACTTTAACAACAACAAGCCCTGGTTCTCAGCAAAGCTCAAAAGGTTGAGGTTGGAGAAGGAGGAAGCGTTTAGGAGTGGGGATAGAGACAGATTCAAGGAGTCGAAGAACAGGTTTAGCAAAGCGGTGAGAGAGGCTAAACGACTGTACTCAGAGACACTAAAACACCAGTTCTCTACTAACGACGCTGCTTCTGTCTGCCAAAGGGCTCAGGCACATCACCAACTACAAACCCAGAGCGCCCCACACCACTAACGACTCCCGCCTAGCCAACGACCTGAACGAGTTCTACCGTAGATTTGAAAGACAATTGGACTGTCCTGAACCACCCCTTCCCACCCAAGAGGCCCCATCCCCCACCCATACTACAGAAACGACTCTCTCCTTTCAGGAGGGAGAAGTTAATGGGCTTTTCAAGAGGCAGAATCCACGCAAAGCAGCCGGGCCGGACTCTGTCTCTCCAGCCACCCTCAGGCACTGCGCTGACCAGCTGTCTCCGGTGTTCACCAACATCTTTAACACCTCCCTGGAGACATGCCATGTACCAGCCTGTCTCAAGTCCTCCACCATCATCGCTGTGCCCAAAAAGCTAAGGCCAACAGGACTAAATGATTACAGACCGGTCGCCCTTACATCTGTGGTAATGAAGTCTTTTGAGCGCCTGCTCCTGGCACACCTCAAAGCCATCACAGACCCTCTCCTGGACCCCCTTCAGTTTGCCTACAGAGCCAACAGGTCTGTGGACGACGCAGTTAACATGGCCCTCCACTTCACCCTACAGCATGTGGACGCCCCAGCATCCTACGCCAGGATCCTGTTTGTGGACTTCAGCTCTGCCTTCAACACCATCATCCCTGCCCTGCTTCAGGACAAGCTCTTCCAGCTGAACGTGCCCTACTCCACCTGCAGGTGGATCACAGACTTCCTCTCTGACAGGAAGCAGTGCGTTAAGCCGGGAACAGAAGTCTCTGACTCCAGGTCCATCAGCACGGGAACTCCTCAGGGCTGCGTCCTTTGCCCACTGCTCTTCTCCCTGTATACCAACAGCTGCGCCTCCAATCATCTGTCCGTCAAACTCTTGAAGTTTGTCGGACGACACCACCCTCATTGGGCTGATCTCTGGTGGGGATGAGTCTGACTATAGGTGGGAAGCTGACAACCTGGTGACCTGGTGTAGCCAGAACAACTTAGAGCTAAATGCTCTAAGGACAGTTGAGATGGTTGTGGACTTCAGGAAGAATACAGCCC
>NW_027422828.1:1587500-1590000 GCF_048934315.1 Petromyzon marinus
CTCTTGTGGCTCACGGGGCTGTTAGGGTGGCACAGAAATCCCTCGGAATGGGAAAACGGGTCATTTTCGTGTCGCCACATTGCATACGAACCGCATGAAACTTCCAGAGGCATTTGCAGCAGGAATGCATGTGCACTCAAAAAAGTGAATATTTCTCACGGATAGACCCCGTGATACGCTAGAAATTGGCGGGGATGTCTCTCTTGTGGCTCACGGGGCTGTTAGGGTGGCACAGAAATCCCTCGGAATGGGAAAACGGGTCATTTTCGTGTCGCCACATTGCATGCGAACCGCATGCAACTTCCAGAGGCATTTGCAGCAGAAATGCATGTGCAGTCAAAAAAAATTGATATTTTTCACGGATAGACCCCGTGAAACGCTAGAAATTGGCGGGGATGTGTCTCTTGTGGCTCACGGGGCTGTTCGGGTCGCACATAAATCCCTGGGAATGGGAAAACGGGTCATTTTCGTGTTGCCACATTGCGTACGAACCGCATGAAACTTCCAGAGGCATTTGCAGCAGGAATGCATGTGCACTCAAAAACTTCTATATGTTTCACGGATAGACCCCGTGAAACGCTATAAATTGGCGGGGATGTGTCTCTTGTGGCTCACGGGGCTGTTAGGGTGGCACAGAACTCCCTCGGAATGGGAAAAGGGGTCATTTTCGTGTTGCCACATTGCATAGGAACGCCATGAAACTTCCAGAGGCATTTGCAGCAGAAAGGCACGTGCACTCAAAAATTTTAATATTTTTCACGCATAGACCCCGTCAAACGCTAGAAGTTGGCGGGGATGTCTCTCTTGTGGCTCACGGGGCTGTTAGGGTCGCACAGAAATGCCTCGGAATGGGAAAACGGGTCATTTTTGTGTGGCCACATTGCATAGGAACGGCATGAAACTTCCAGAGGCATTTGCAGCAGGAATGCATGTGCACTCAAAAACGTCTATATTTTTCACGGATAGACCCCGTGAAACGCTATAAATTGGCGGGGATGTCTCTCTTGTGGCTCACGGGCGCTGTTAGTTAGGGTCGCACAGAAATCCCTCGGAATGGGAAAAGGGGTCATTTTCGTGTTGCCACATTGCGTACGAACGGCATGAAACTTCCAGAGGCATCTGCAGCAGAAATGCATGTGCACTCAAAAACGTCTATATTTTTCACGGATAGACCCCGTGAAACGCTAGAAATTGGCGGGGATGTGTCTCTTGTGGCTCACGGGGCTGTTAGGGTCGCACAGAAATCCCTCGGAATGGGAAAACGGGTCATTTTCGTGTTGCCACAATTGGCATACGAACGGCATGAAACTTCCAGAGGCATTTGCAGCAGAAATGCATGTGCACTCAAAAACGTGAATATTTTTTCACGGATAGACCCCGTCAAACGCTCGAATTTGGCGGGGATGTTTCTCTTGTGGGTCACGGGGCTGTTCGGCTCGCACAGAACTCCCTTGGTCCACCTGATTCGTGCATACAGGCAGCAACTAAAACTCTGTAAACCTGCTGTGAGGACATCTAAACAGTGGACCAGTGAGGCTGTGGAAGATTTGCGGGCGTGCTTAGACTGTACTGACTGGGATATGTTCACGACTGCTACCAATAGTCTGGATGAACTCACAGAGGCTGTGTATATCAGCTTCTGTGAGGACTGCTGTATCCCAACACGTACCAGGGTGAACTTTAACAACAACAAGCCCTGGTTCTCAGCAAAGCTCAAAAGGTTGAGGTTGGAGAAGGAGGAAGCGTTTAGGAGTGGGGATAGAGACAGATTCAAGGAGTCGAAGAACAGGTTTAGCAAAGCGGTGAGAGAGGCTAAACGACTGTACTCAGAGACACTAAAACACCAGTTCTCTACTAACGACGCTGCTTCTGTCTGCCAAAGGGCTCAGGCACATCACCAACTACAAACCCAGAGCGCCCCACACCACTAACGACTCCCGCCTAGCCAACGACCTGAACGAGTTCTACCGTAGATTTGAAAGACAATTGGACTGTCCTGAACCACCCCTTCCCACCCAAGAGGCCCCATCCCCCACCCATACTACAGAAACGACTCTCTCCTTTCAGGAGGGAGAAGTTAATGGGCTTTTCAAGAGGCAGAATCCACGCAAAGCAGCCGGGCCGGACTCTGTCTCTCCAGCCACCCTCAGGCACTGCGCTGACCAGCTGTCTCCGGTGTTCACCAACATCTTTAACACCTCCCTGGAGACATGCCATGTACCAGCCTGTCTCAAGTCCTCCACCATCATCGCTGTGCCCAAAAAGCTAAGGCCAACAGGACTAAATGATTACAGACCGGTCGCCCTTACATCTGTGGTAATGAAGTCTTTTGAGCGCCTGCTCCTGGCACACCTCAAAGCCATCACAGACCCTCTCCTGGACCCCCTTCAGTTTGCCTACAGAGCCAACAGGTCTGTGGACGACGCAGTTAACATGGCCCTCCACTTCACCCTACAGCATGTGGACGCCCCAGCATCCTACGCCAGGATCCTGTTTGTGG
>NW_027422828.1:1595000-1597500 GCF_048934315.1 Petromyzon marinus
AGAATACCAAGACTTCACCTTGGAAAATAACAAAACCATCTTGAAAAAAGCTTATTTTTAATCTTCTTTGTAGGCAGAAAATAGTAAGGCGAAAATAAAGTCCCCTCTAAGCTCTAAAGTAACAAATACGACGTGTTAAAAAAAAAAAAACTAACAATAAAAAAAAGAGCCAAGACTTCGTCTTGGAAAATAACAATCTAAATTGTGGAAAATAATAAAATGAAATAAAAACCGACTTCACCTTCGAAAATAACAAAATCAATCTAAAACAAATGACATCTTAAAACAAAACTATTATTTGTTTCGGAGGTTGTCTATGACTGTTCATAGACCGCATAATTTCCACAGAACATTCTCAGAATATCAAGAGAGAAAAGCAGCGTTCTGCGGGAAATCATCTTGGCCAGTGATGTCGTTCTGGGTTTGGTCAGGCCCAGGGAGGTAAGTACCTCGTTATTCTCAAGGGGCCACTTTCCTCTTGCCCCAACCGGGAATCCAAAGAATGTGACCTTGCTAGCCTTCGTCAGCACTTTGACTTGATCACCAAGAGGGGTATAGTACGAAACTTTGTGCGAGGCAGCATCTGACAAGGTATTCTTTGAAAGCTCAAAACGGACGGTGACATCGATCACAACCGCCTCCTCATCTTTTGCAAACACGAGGTCAGGCTTTCTCATCTCTCCCGTCTCGGATATGAACCGTGGCTCTTTGTATACAGACCAGCCCAATCTAGCCGCTTTGTCTGCCAGAATGTTACTGATCTTGTTATGTCGCGCAATTCTTGCTTTCTGTACTGCAGGACATTGACCGAGAATGTGCGAAAGGGACTCGAGTCTGGCAGAGCATTTCCTGCAGGAACGTAAGGCCCCATCTCTGCCTCTGTTCAAGCTTTCTCTTGTTGGGTAAATATTTGCCCTTAGTTGTAGTGCTGCGATAAAGAAGCATTGTTTAAAGCCGCACCATGGCCTCAACCAAGCATTACTGATTCTATCATGCGCAAAGTTTACAATGCCCCTTCCTTGAACCGGCTTTTCGCACCATCTCTGAAATTCATGCTCCCTCCAATCGCAGGGTCTCGGATATACAGGTTCTTTTGACACCGAGTCCCTGAGAACGAATGTTGGGATTGCATCACTGTCACCCCCTGCTCGTACCCACAAATTACGGTATTCTTCCTCCATACCCTGCGAGGACACAATATTACGGGTGATAGCATCGGACGAGTTTGCTATATGTTGCAGCCTTCTAACTTGAACCGAAGGGATTGTTTTTTCCAGTTTCAAGATGGCAAGGCCTCCGTCTCGGGCTCTGGCATATAACAGTCCATCACAAGTTGAAGCGGGAAGGTGGAGCCATCCTTTTACCGCCTTTCTAATCTCTTGGTCCAACCCACGGAGAGTTGATTGCTTGCAGTCCGAGTGGTCTGCAGGATATAACAATCTGGGTAGGGCATAGGCATTGAGTAGTTCAACCTTCTGAGTTGGCTTCAGAGGCGCCTCATCGATTTTCAAGATCCATGTCTTTAGCTGACAATGTAGATCAGGCTGTATAGTGCCAGTCCAAGGGCCAATTTTCAGACCAAGGTATTTCGTTGATTCATCAGGTTGGATCATATGGACATCTTTATTTTTGATAGTCCATGGGTCGCAGTTGTTCACCGTATATGAATCTTTGGTTGGGCTTATCATGAAGCCCTGGCACTTTCTGGCCTGAACCTCCAATCCCGATAGCCCACAAAATGATTCCAAGATCGCTAGATTGGCGGCCATACCAACCCAAGATTCGCTCACCAACACCAAATCATCAGCAAACGCAAGAGCTGTCACGTGGTCGGTATCAATGGAGTACCCAACTCCGTGTGACTCTAGGGTGCATATCAAAGGGTCCATGGCAAGATTGAAGAGCAGGGGTGACATGGGGTCACCCTGTTTGACACCAACACGTATGCTAATTTCTCGAGTCGACTCGCCATTGCTTTTGAACGAGGTCGTACACCGATCGTAGGCGTTCTGGATGATGCCCACCACGTGTTCATCTACTTTCTTGTGCCTTAACACCCATAAAATATGAGCATGCGAAACCGAGTCAAAAGCTTTCGCTATGTCGATGAACATGACAGCCAACGGCCTGTGCAATTTCTTAGCGTGTCTCATAAGGTCCTGTAGCACCTTAAGATTTTCAGAGCAGCCAGATGCCGCTATAAAACCACGCTGCCTTGGGTTTAAGGGACAAGCACGAGCAAGACGTGCAGTCATTATTCTGGAAAATAATCTCAGAATCATTGAACCAATCGTTATTGGTCTCCAGTTCCCCAATTCTTTCAGCTTTTCATCGTCCATAACCTTAGGAATAAGAATCGTCCTATTCTTTTTCAACTCTTTGGGAATAATTCCTGTAATCATCCATGCATTAAATAGGGCTGTCAGTGTCCGACCCTCGGGGTCGGCAGCACAGATTGCAGCCCTTGTTAGGCCATCTGGCCCAGCTGCTGACGTTGGTT
>NW_027422828.1:1612500-1615000 GCF_048934315.1 Petromyzon marinus
AAATAACAAAGTCTAATCTATATAAGCGCTCTTGAATAAAGCAGTGTAAAAAAAAAAATAGCAATATAAAAAACCAAGTCTTCGTCTTGGAAAATAACAAAATCTAAAAGAAAAGAAAAGTCTTCTTTGTGGAAAATAGTAAAATAAAAAAAACCAAGACTTCACCTTGGAAAATAACAAAATCTAATCTAAAACATCTTAAATAAAGCTTATTTCTAATCTTCTTTGTAGGCAGAAAATAGTAAGTTACAGGACTCTCGAACTGATGTAGTCCAAAAATAAAGAATTAAAATAACAAAGTCTAATCTATATAAGTGCTCTTGAATAAGCTTCGTGTAAAAAATAGCAATATAATAAAAATACCAAGTCTTCGTCTTGGAAAATAACAAAATCTAAAAGAAAGGTCTTCTTTATGGAAAATAGTAAAATAAGAATACCAAGACTTCACCTTGGAAAATAACAAAACCATCTTGAAAAAAGCTTATTTTTAATCTTCTTTGTAGACAGAAAATAGTAAGGCGAAAATAAAGTCCCCTCTAAGCTCTAAAGTAACAAATACGACGTGTTAAAAAAAAAAAACTAACAATAAAAAAAAATAACCAAGACTCCGTCTTGGAAAATAACAATCTAAATTGTGGAAAATAGTAAAATGAAATAAAAACCGACTTCACCTTCGAAAATAACAAAATCAATCTAAAACAAATGACATCTTAAAACAAAACTATTATTTGTTTCGGAGGTTGTCTATGACTGTTCATAGACCGCATAATTTCCACAGAACATTCTCAGAATATCAAGAGAGAAAAGCAGCGTTCTGCGGGAAATCATCTTGGCCAGTGATGTCGTTCTGGGTTTGGTCAGGCCCAGGGAGGTAAGTACCTCGTTATTCTCAAGGGGCCACTTTCCTCTTGCCCCAACCGGGAATCCAAAGAATGTGACCTTGCTAGCCTTCGTCAGCACTTTGACTTGATCACCAAGAGGGGTATAGTACGAAACTTTGTGCGAGGCAGCATCTGACAAGGTATTCTTTGAAAGCTCAAAACGGACGGTGACATCGATCACAACCGCCTCCTCATCTTTTGCAAACACGAGGTCAGGCTTTCTCATCTCTCCCGTCTCGGATATGAACCGTGGCTCTTTGTATACAGACCAGCCCAATCTAGCCGCTTCGTCTGCCAGAATGTTACTGATCTTGTTATGTCGCGCAATTCTTGCTTTCTGTACTGCAGGACATTGACCGAGAATGTGCGAAAGGGACTCGAGTCTGGCAGAGCATTTCCTGCAGGAACGTAAGGCCCCATCTCTGCCTCTGTTCAAGCTTTCTCTTGTTGGGTAAATATTTGCCCTTAGTTGTAGTGCTGCGATAAAGAAGCATTGTTTAAAGCCGCACCATGGCCTCAACCAAGCATTACTGATTCTATCATGCGCAAAGTTTACAATGCCCCTTCCTTGAACCGGCTTTTCGCACCATCTCTGAAATTCATGCTCCCTCCAATCGCAGGGTCTCGGATATACAGGTTCTTTTGACACCGAGTCCCTGAGAACGAATGTTGGGATTGCATCACTGTCACCCCCTGCTCGTACCCACAAATTACGGTATTCTTCCTCCATACCCTGCGAGGACACAATATTACGGGTGATAGCATCGGACGAGTTTGCTATACGTTGCAGCCTTCTAACTTGAACCGAAGGGATTGTTTTTTCCAGTTTCAAGATGGCAAGGCCTCCGTCTCGGGCTCTGGCATATAACAGTCCATCACAAGTTGAAGCGGGAAGGTGGAGCCATCCTTTTACCGCCTTTCTAATCTCTTGGTCCAACCCACGGAGAGTTGATTGCTTGCAGTCCGAGTGGTCTGCAGGATATAACAATCTGGGTAGGGCATAGGCATTGAGTAGTTCAACCTTCTGAGTTGGCTTCAGAGGCGCCTCATCGATTTTCGAGATCCATGTCTTTAGCTGACAATGTAGATCAGGCTGTATAGTGCCAGTCCAAGGGCCAATTTTCAGACCAAGGTATTTCGTTGATTCATCAGGTTGGATCATATGGACATCTTTATTTTTGATAGTCCATGGGTCGCAGTTGTTCACCGTATATGAATCTTTGGTTGGGCTTATCATGAAGCCCTGGCACTTTCTGGCCTGAACCTCCAATCCCGATAGCCCACAAAATGATTCCAAGATCGCTAGATTGGCGGCCATACCAACCCAAGATTCGCTCACCAACACCAAATCATCAGCAAACGCAAGAGCTGTCACGTGGTCGGTATCAATGGAGTACCCAACTCCGTGTGACTCTAAGGTGCATATCAAAGGGTCCATGGCAAGATTGAAGAGCAGGGGTGACATGGGGTCACCCTGTTTGACACCAACACGTATGCTAATTTCTCGAGTCGACTCGCCATTGCTTTTGAACGAGGTCGTACACCGATCGTAGGCGTTCTGGATGATGCCCACCACGTGTTCATCTACTTTCTTGTGCCTTAACACCCATAAAATATGA
>NW_027422828.1:1650000-1652500 GCF_048934315.1 Petromyzon marinus
GCTAGAAATTGGCGGGGATGTGTCTCTTGTGGCTCACGGGGCTGTTAGGGTGGCACAGAACTCCCTCGGAATGGGAAAAGGGGTCATTTTCGTGTTGCCACATTGCATAGGAACGCCATGAAACTTCCAGAGGCATTTGCAGCAGAAAGGCACGTGCACTCAAAAATTTTAATATTTTTCACGCATAGACCCCGTCAAACGCTAGAAGTTGGCGGGGATGTCTCTCTTGTGGCTCACGGGGCTGTTAGGGTCGCACAGAAATGCCTCGGAATGGGAAAACGGGTCATTTTTGTGTGGCCACATTGCATAGGAACGGCATGAAACTTCCAGAGGCATTTGCAGCAGGAATGCATGTGCACTCAAAAACGTCTATATTTTTCACGGATAGACCCCGTGAAACGCTATAAATTGGCGGGGATGTCTCTCTTGTGGCTCACGGGCGCTGTTAGTTAGGGTCGCACAGAAATCCCTCGGAATGGGAAAAGGGGTCATTTTCGTGTTGCCACATTGCGTACGAACGGCATGAAACTTCCAGAGGCATCTGCAGCAGAAATGCATGTGCACTCAAAAACGTCTATATTTTTCACGGATAGACCCCGTGAAACGCTATAAATTGGCGGGGATGTCTCTCTTGTGGCTCACGGGCGCTGTTAGTTAGGGTCGCACAGAAATCCCTCGGAATGGGAAAAGGGGTCATTTTCGTGTTGCCACATTGCGTACGAACGGCATGAAACTTCCAGAGGCATCTGCAGCAGAAATGCATGTGCACTCAAAAACGTCTATATTTTTCACGGATAGACCCCGTGAAACGCTAGAAATTGGCGGGGATGTGTCTCTTGTGGCTCACGGGGCTGTTAGGGTCGCACAGAAATCCCTCGGAATGGGAAAACGGGTCATTTTCGTGTTGCCACAATTGGCATACGAACGGCATGAAACTTCCAGAGGCATTTGCAGCAGAAATGCATGTGCACTCAAAAACGTGAATATTTTTTCACGGATAGACCCCGTCAAACGCTCGAATTTGGCGGGGATGTTTCTCTTGTGGGTCACGGGGCTGTTCGGCTCGCACAGAACTCCCTTGGTCCACCTGATTCGTGCATACAGGCAGCAACTAAAACTCTGTAAACCTGCTGTGAGGACATCTAAACAGTGGACCAGTGAGGCTGTGGAAGATTTGCGGGCGTGCTTAGACTGTACTGACTGGGATATGTTCACGACTGCTACCAATAGTCTGGATGAACTCACAGAGGCTGTGTACATCAGCTTCTGTGAGGACTGCTGTATCCCAACACGTACCAGGGTGAACTTTAACAACAACAAGCCCTGGTTCTCAGCAAAGCTCAAAAGGTTGAGGTTGGAGAAGGAGGAAGCGTTTAGGAGTGGGGATAGAGACAGATTCAAGGAGTCGAAGAACAGGTTTAGCAAAGCGGTGAGAGAGGCTAAACGACTGTACTCAGAGACACTAAAACACCAGTTCTCTACTAACGACGCTGCTTCTGTCTGCCAAAGGGCTCAGGCACATCACCAACTACAAACCCAGAGCGCCCCACACCACTAACGACTCCCGCCTAGCCAACGACCTGAACGAGTTCTACCGTAGATTTGAAAGACAATTGGACTGTCCTGAACCACCCCTTCCCACCCAAGAGGCCCCATCCCCCACCCATACTACAGAAACGACTCTCTCCTTTCAGGAGGGAGAAGTTAATGGGCTTTTCAAGAGGCAGAATCCACGCAAAGCAGCCGGGCCGGACTCTGTCTCTCCAGCCACCCTCAGGCACTGCGCTGACCAGCTGTCTCCGGTGTTCACCAACATCTTTAACACCTCCCTGGAGACATGCCATGTACCAGCCTGTCTCAAGTCCTCCACCATCATCGCTGTGCCC
This sequence comes from Petromyzon marinus, assembly GCF_048934315.1. Lineage (NCBI taxonomy): Eukaryota > Metazoa > Chordata > Hyperoartia > Petromyzontiformes > Petromyzontidae > Petromyzon > Petromyzon marinus. The sequence goes on from NW_027422828.1 coordinate 1,651,887, forward strand.
AAAAAGCTAAGGCCAACAGGACTAAATGATTACAGACCGGTCGCCCTTACATCTGTGGTAATGAAGTCTTTTGAGCGCCTGCTCCTGGCACACCTCAAAGCCATCACAGACCCTCTCCTGGACCCCCTTCAGTTTGCCTACAGAGCCAACAGGTCTGTGGACGACGCAGTTAACATGGCCCTCCACTTCACCCTACAGCATGTGGACGCCCCAGCATCCTACGCCAGGATCCTGTTTGTGGACTTCAGCTCTGCCTTCAACACCATCATCCCTGCCCTGCTTCAGGACAAGCTCTTCCAGCTGAACGTGCCCTACTCCACCTGCAGGTGGATCACAGACTTCCTCTCTGACAGGAAGCAGTGCGTTAAGCCGGGAACAGAAGTCTCTGACTCCAGGTCCATCAGCACGGGAACTCCTCAGGGCTGCGTCCTTTGCCCACTGCTCTTCTCCCTGTATACCAACAGCTGCGCCTCCAATCATCTGTCCGTCAAACTCTTGAAGTTTGTCGGACGACACCACCCTCATTGGGCTGATCTCTGGTGGGGATGAGTCTGACTATAGGTGGGAAGCTGACAACCTGGTGACCTGGTGTAGCCAGAACAACTTAGAGCTAA
>NW_027422829.1:0-2500 GCF_048934315.1 Petromyzon marinus
GATGTCTCTCTTGTGGCTCACGGGGCTGTTAGGGTGGCACAGAAATCCCTCGGAATGGGAAAACGGGTCATTTTCGTGTCGCCACATTGCATACGAACCGCATGAAACTTCCAGAGGCATTTGCAGCAGGAATGCATGTGCACTCAAAAAAGTGAATATTTCTCACGGATAGACCCCGTGATACGCTAGAAATTGGCGGGGATGTCTCTCTTGTGGCTCACGGGGCTGTTAGGGTGGCACAGAAATCCCTCGGAATGGGAAAACGGGTCATTTTCGTGTCGCCACATTGCATGCGAACCGCATGCAACTTCCAGAGGCATTTGCAGCAGAAATGCATGTGCAGTCAAAAAAAAATTGATATTTTTCACGGATAGACCCCGTGAAACGCTAGAAATTGGCGGGGATGTGTCTCTTGTGGCTCACGGGGCTGTTCGGGTCGCACAGAAATCCCTGGGAATGGGAAAACGGGTCATTTTCGTGTTGCCACATTGCGTACGAACCGCATGAAACTTCCAGAGGCATTTGCAGCAGGAATGCATGTGCACTCAAAAACTTCTATATGTTTCACGGATAGACCCCGTGAAACGCTAGAAATTGGCGGGGATGTGTCTCTTGTGGCTCACGGGGCTGTTAGGGTGGCACAGAACTCCCTCGGAATGGGAAAAGGGGTCATTTTCGTGTTGCCACATTGCATAGGAACGCCATGAAACTTCCAGAGGCATTTGCAGCAGAAAGGCACGTGCACTCAAAAATTTTAATATTTTTCACGCATAGACCCCGTCAAACGCTAGAAGTTGGCGGGGATGTCTCTCTTGTGGCTCACGGGGCTGTTAGGGTCGCACAGAAATGCCTCGGAATGGGAAAACGGGTCATTTTTGTGTGGCCACATTGCATAGGAACGGCATGAAACTTCCAGAGGCATTTGCAGCAGGAATGCATGTGCACTCAAAAACGTCTATATTTTTCACGGATAGACCCCGTGAAACGCTATAAATTGGCGGGGATGTCTCTCTTGTGGCTCACGGGCGCTGTTAGTTAGGGTCGCACAGAAATCCCTCGGAATGGGAAAAGGGGTCATTTTCGTGTTGCCACATTGCGTACGAACGGCATGAAACTTCCAGAGGCATCTGCAGCAGAAATGCATGTGCACTCAAAAACGTCTATATTTTTCACGGATAGACCCCGTGAAACGCTAGAAATTGGCGGGGATGTGTCTCTTGTGGCTCACGGGGCTGTTAGGGTCGCACAGAAATCCCTCGGAATGGGAAAACGGGTCATTTTCGTGTTGCCACAATTGGCATACGAACGGCATGAAACTTCCAGAGGCATTTGCAGCAGAAATGCATGTGCACTCAAAAACGTGAATATTTTTTCACGGATAGACCCCGTCAAACGCTCGAATTTGGCGGGGATGTTTCTCTTGTGGGTCACGGGGCTGTTCGGCTCGCACAGAACTCCCTTGGTCCACCTGATTCGTGCATACAGGCAGCAACTAAAACTCTGTAAACCTGCTGTGAGGACATCTAAACAGTGGACCAGTGAGGCTGTGGAAGATTTGCGGGCGTGCTTAGACTGTACTGACTGGGATATGTTCACGACTGCTACCAATAGTCTGGATGAACTCACAGAGGCTGTGTACATCAGCTTCTGTGAGGACTGCTGTATCCCAACACGTACCAGGGTGAACTTTAACAACAACAAGCCCTGGTTCTCAGCAAAGCTCAAAAGGTTGAGGTTGGAGAAGGAGGAAGCGTTTAGGAGTGGGGATAGAGACAGATTCAAGGAGTCGAAGAACAGGTTTAGCAAAGCGGTGAGAGAGGCTAAACGACTGTACTCAGAGACACTAAAACACCAGTTCTCTACTAACGACGCTGCTTCTGTCTGCCAAAGGGCTCAGGCACATCACCAACTACAAACCCAGAGCGCCCCACACCACTAACGACTCCCGCCTAGCCAACGACCTGAACGAGTTCTACCGTAGATTTGAAAGACAATTGGACTGTCCTGAACCACCCCTTCCCACCCAAGAGGCCCCATCCCCCACCCATACTACAGAAACGACTCTCTCCTTTCAGGAGGGAGAAGTTAATGGGCTTTTCAAGAGGCAGAATCCACGCAAAGCAGCCGGGCCGGACTCTGTCTCTCCAGCCACCCTCAGGCACTGCGCTGGCCAGCTGTCTCCGGTGTTCACCAACATCTTTAACACCTCCCTGGAGACATGCCATGTACCAGCCTGTCTCAAGTCCTCCACCATCATCGCTGTGCCCAAAAAGCTAAGGCCAACAGGACTAAATGATTACAGACCGGTCGCCCTTACATCTGTGGTAATGAAGTCTTTTGAGCGCCTGCTCCTGGCACACCTCAAAGCCATCACAGACCCTCTCCTGGACCCCCTTCAGTTTGCCTACAGAGCCAACAGGTCTGTGGACGACGCAGTTAACATGGCCCTCCACTTCACCCTACAGCATGTGGACGCCCCAGCATCCTACGCCAGGATCCT
>NW_027422829.1:12500-15000 GCF_048934315.1 Petromyzon marinus
TTTCGTGTTGCCACATTGCGTACGAACCGCATGAAACTTCCAGAGGCATTTGCAGCAGGAATGCATGTGCACTCAAAAACTTCTATATGTTTCACGGATAGACCCCGTGAAACGCTAGAAATTGGCGGGGATGTGTCTCTTGTGGCTCACGGGGCTGTTAGGGTGGCACAGAACTCCCTCGGAATGGGAAAAGGGGTCATTTTCGTGTTGCCACATTGCATAGGAACGCCATGAAACTTCCAGAGGCATTTGCAGCAGAAAGGCACGTGCACTCAAAAATTTTAATATTTTTCACGCATAGACCCCGTCAAACGCTAGAAGTTGGCGGGGATGTCTCTCTTGTGGCTCACGGGGCTGTTAGGGTCGCACAGAAATGCCTCGGAATGGGAAAACGGGTCATTTTTGTGTGGCCACATTGCATAGGAACGGCATGAAACTTCCAGAGGCATTTGCAGCAGGAATGCATGTGCACTCAAAAACGTCTATATTTTTCACGGATAGACCCCGTGAAACGCTATAAATTGGCGGGGATGTCTCTCTTGTGGCTCACGGGCGCTGTTAGTTAGGGTCGCACAGAAATCCCTCGGAATGGGAAAAGGGGTCATTTTCGTGTTGCCACATTGCGTACGAACGGCATGAAACTTCCAGAGGCATCTGCAGCAGAAATGCATGTGCACTCAAAAACGTCTATATTTTTCACGGATAGACCCCGTGAAACGCTAGAAATTGGCGGGGATGTGTCTCTTGTGGCTCACGGGGCTGTTAGGGTCGCACAGAAATCCCTCGGAATGGGAAAACGGGTCATTTTCGTGTTGCCACAATTGGCATACGAACGGCATGAAACTTCCAGAGGCATTTGCAGCAGAAATGCATGTGCACTCAAAAACGTGAATATTTTTTCACGGATAGACCCCGTCAAACGCTCGAATTTGGCGGGGATGTTTCTCTTGTGGGTCACGGGGCTGTTCGGCTCGCACAGAACTCCCTTGGTCCACCTGATTCGTGCATACAGGCAGCAACTAAAACTCTGTAAACCTGCTGTGAGGACATCTAAACAGTGGACCAGTGAGGCTGTGGAAGATTTGCGGGCGTGCTTAGACTGTACTGACTGGGATATGTTCACGACTGCTACCAATAGTCTGGATGAACTCACAGAGGCTGTGTACATCAGCTTCTGTGAGGACTGCTGTATCCCAACACGTACCAGGGTGAACTTTAACAACAACAAGCCCTGGTTCTCAGCAAAGCTCAAAAGGTTGAGGTTGGAGAAGGAGGAAGCGTTTAGGAGTGGGGATAGAGACAGATTCAAGGAGTCGAAGAACAGGTTTAGCAAAGCGGTGAGAGAGGCTAAACGACTGTACTCAGAGACACTAAAACACCAGTTCTCTACTAACGACGCTGCTTCTGTCTGCCAAAGGGCTCAGGCACATCACCAACTACAAACCCAGAGCGCCCCACACCACTAACGACTCCCGCCTAGCCAACGACCTGAACGAGTTCTACCGTAGATTTGAAAGACAATTGGACTGTCCTGAACCACCCCTTCCCACCCAAGAGGCCCCATCCCCCACCCATACTACAGAAACGACTCTCTCCTTTCAGGAGGGAGAAGTTAATGGGCTTTTCAAGAGGCAGAATCCACGCAAAGCAGCCGGGCCGGACTCTGTCTCTCCAGCCACCCTCAGGCACTGCGCTGGCCAGCTGTCTCCGGTGTTCACCAACATCTTTAACACCTCCCTGGAGACATGCCATGTACCAGCCTGTCTCAAGTCCTCCACCATCATCGCTGTGCCCAAAAAGCTAAGGCCAACAGGACTAAATGATTACAGACCGGTCGCCCTTACATCTGTGGTAATGAAGTCTTTTGAGCGCCTGCTCCTGGCACACCTCAAAGCCATCACAGACCCTCTCCTGGACCCCCTTCAGTTTGCCTACAGAGCCAACAGGTCTGTGGACGACGCAGTTAACATGGCCCTCCACTTCACCCTACAGCATGTGGACGCCCCAGCATCCTACGCCAGGATCCTGTTTGTGGACTTCAGCTCTGCCTTCAACACCATCATCCCTGCCCTGCTTCAGGACAAGCTCTTCCAGCTGAACGTGCCCTACTCCACCTGCAGGTGGATCACAGACTTCCTCTCTGACAGGAAGCAGTGCGTTAAGCCGGGAACAGAAGTCTCTGACTCCAGGTCCATCAGCACGGGAACTCCTCAGGGCTGCGTCCTTTGCCCACTGCTCTTCTCCCTGTATACCAACAGCTGCGCCTCCAATCATCTGTCCGTCAAACTCTTGAAGTTTGTCGGACGACACCACCCTCATTGGGCTGATCTCTGGTGGGGATGAGTCTGACTATAGGTGGGAAGCTGACAACCTGGTGACCTGGTGTAGCCAGAACAACTTAGAGCTAAATGCTCTAAGGACAGTTGAGATGGTTGTGGACTTCAGGAAGAATACAGCCCCACTCACCGCCATCACCCTGTTAGACTCCGCAGTCAAAATT